>NC_141079.1:12109926-12279926 GCF_041138505.1 Cibotium barometz
GTTGCAATGAGCGTGGACATATTGCCCTGCAACCCACTTATGTTGTATTCTCTCCACTGGGGTAGGAAAATATAAATCCTTGAAATGGCGTGCAAGTCTTACTCGGCTTGTTTGAGTTGAAGCGGAAGAGATGAGATGCTCGAAGGCAAATGCAATCATATCTTGAGACTGGGTGAGGTCGGGAATACCAGATAAATGTGGAACTTCCATCTATAAAAACAATTTCTTTGATTAAAATTTCTTCATTAAAGAAGCTTACGGGATGAAAATACATTATGAAAATGCTGTTTCTGAATTCTTATTACCAATTTCAGATAAGAATTTAATTATCTTTATTAGCTTTCAAAAGCGGCTCTGATACCAACTGTGAGATCCCTGTTCCCCACCGATCAACGGATTCGGGGTACTAGCAGCGGAAGTAGCACATCATGCGTGGGTAGGGGTCTCACACTCGGGGCCTCGCCCACGGATATCCGGACAAGAGACTAATCCGTCGGTTTGTCCAAAACCGAAACTGGAAAAACTTCCTTTACTCGGAAAGCATGGGCGATTCCACCAGGATAACTCTTTACTCTAACGTAGTCAAGATCATTACGGATCAACTGATCTGACTGCACCTTTAACGGTACTTGGTCAATTCAAGGTAGAAACTTGCACTTGGATCATTGGGATCAACGCTTTTTTCCCCACCAAGAGGCACAGCCGTTCATTTCTATCCATAGAACAATTTCTATCCGGGATTTACTTTATCTATCGTAAAAACAAAGTTGAGTCTCGATTTATGGATCCATCAGTCTAGCCTAACCCCATCCGATCCCATGGGTTAGCCAACCGCCCAACCACTGTAGTGATGGGATCCAATTTGGAATTTGGTTAGGTTTTGTCCCGGGTACCAAGGAAAAGAGTTCCAAGGTCCCCTATCCGGAATTTCATGCAAACATAAAACTAGCCACACCACTTACACACCCAATATGAAAATTGCCTTTTTCTTAGCATCAGCTAACTTTAAAACAATCCTTTAATGAAACCATAGTACCACTGATCACAATCTCCCAATTTATCCAGTTGATTCATAATTTCCCATCATTCCTTCATCAGAGTATCTATGGCATCATTGGCAACTAGAACGCTCACCACCTGTCCACACAGAGGCCGTTTCCATAGTTCCTAGCCCATAATACTCGGCAATATAATCACTTATCAAGATGGACTCTCGTTGAAGATCAGCAAGATCAACCAACAGATCCATATAAAAGAGCCATGGACTCATCCGTTGAGGACCAGCAAGGTCAGTCAACCAGATCCATGCCCGGTTTCACAAAACAACTCTTACTCCTTGTTCCAATATCTTCCTCGACGCACGCGTGGGTATCCTAGGCGACCCAGAGCCCGAGCACCGTATGGTCAGCACCCTCTAGGATCCTTCGTAGGTGACCTAGCGCTTCACTCATAGGCCGCTTCCTTGGTCCCTCATCCACCGTACCGGAAGCTCACCATTTTAATCGAACCGAGGCTGGTCAAGACCTCGGTCGACCTTGCTACGCGAGACGTCCTCCATTGACTCTCCGTCAGCAGTTGCAACTTTATCAGTTAGGTCTCCACGACCTTAATCACAAGACGGTCAAAATGCTTCCCCAGCATTCTTGACATAAAACAGCCATTTACAAACAGCATTTACAAACAGTTTACAAATACAGTTTCTATATTAACTCTCATTTTTCCACATTATCCCTCATTAATCCACATTACTTATTCCACATTCCATGTATATGTGTACTCATCCAATCACCTCCTTTTCCATCTCTTCACTTCAGATTCCTTCACATCACATATCATATATTCACATCCATATCCACATCCATACATCCACATCCACATCCACATTCACATCCATACATCCACATCTACATGCTTATCTCCATTTTTACATCCTCATTTATACATCCACATCCCATATCCACATTCATACATACACATCCATATATCCACATCTACATCCACATACATACATACATACATCCACATCCACATTCCACATTCACATCTATACATCCACATCTACATTCACATTCACATACATCCACATCCACATTCCCATACATCCACATCTATACATCCACATTCCACATTCACATCTACATTCACATTCACATACATGCATCCACATCTACATGCTTACCTCCATTTTCACATCCTCATTTATACATCCACATCCCATATCCACATTCATACATACACATCCATACATCCACATCTACATCCACATACATACATACATCCACATCCACATTCCACATTCACATCTATACATCCACATCTACATTCACATTCACATACATCCACATCCACATTCCCATACATCCACATCTATACATCCACATTCCACATTCACATCTACATCCACATCTACATCCACATTTACATCTATGCATATACATCTTCATGCATATATCCATTTTCATGTTCATACATTCACACTCCCATCTCCATATCCACACATCCACATACATACATCCATTTTCACATTCCCATTTATATAACCCCATATACTTTCACATCTAATCTTTTACATCACATCCATTCTCGCCCTATCACAACCCATATACAGCTTATCCTATCACATACACTTCTTACCTCATCCCCCCATACACATCTTAATTCATCTTATCACATCCTAACTTATTTCATAAGCATCTTATCACCTCTTATCACACCTCTTATCACATCCTATCACTTTCCATACGCATCTTATCAATTCTTATCACATCTCATACACCTCTTATCACATCTTATCACATTTCATATCTTTTTTTTTTTTTTATAAAGAGAATTCTTTTATTTGATATAAGATTTCTCTACACATTTATTTATACATAAATTCCATTTAAGGAGACTAACACTTTCGAAATTAAAATCAATCTTTTATGCATCTTCTTATGCATGATTTCAATTTGGTAGGGAATTATACTTTTAGAATAAAAGAATTTCTCTTATGCATCTAAGTTAAGCATAAAATCCATTTATGAGGAAAATCATACTTTTAGTATAAAAAGAATATCTTTTATGCATACCTATATGCATGAAATCCAATATGATAAAAGTAACACTTTTGATATAAAAATTTTTCCTTTATGCATACTTCTATGCATGAAAATTAAAAATGATAAAAGTAACACTTTTGATATAAAAATTTTCCTTTATGCATACTTCTATGCATGAAAATTAAAAATGATAAAAGTAACACTTTTGATATAAAAATTTTCTTTTATGCATACTTTTATGTATGAAATAAAAATGATAAAAGTAACACTTTTGATATAAAAATTTATCCATTATGCATACTTCTATGCATGAAAATAAAAATGGTAAAAATAACACTTTTGATATAAAAATTTATCCTTTATGCATAATATTAAAATTCAATTTCTCCATGATTATAATGAAATTCTTTCAATTAATCTAGGATGATGATTCCTAGAATATGGTAGGAAGTCCTCTTTTTATGCTTTGAATGAAAATTTTTTTATGCATAATTTTTATAAAAATTTTGCCATAGCTCCGCTGCTATGACTGATAAATCTCAATTTTTCTAAGGGATAAAGCTTATCATTAAGGAAATAATTAAAATGATTCTCTAATTGGATCCTTAATCCATAATGGATTGAATCATCAATATACATAAACTAAAAGCATAAGAAAAAGCCATTAATTTGGCCTCAAGCATAGCTTTATCTTGGGTTAAGGAAAAGCTTTATGAAAAGCTTGATTAGGATTGAGAATGGGTCATGAGTATGACCATTTCTTGAGTGAGAGAGAGAATTTACATAAGAATCATTAGAATTTAAACATAAATGAAAATTAACTTCAATAGCATTTATTAAATTATGTAACTCTTCACTACTATTCAAACTTCAATAGCATTTAAAAAAAACCATACCAATTAAACTTCTCAAGCTTGAGAGGGGTTGAGAAGAGAGAAACATTGAGAAATTATAGAAAGATGAATATTCACTAATTACCTTACAACTTGCTTGATTCTTTGTTCACGGTAGAGGCCCCCAACCAATCAATTGGTTAAGTATGTTGATGGAGCCACTAATGGGGATTGAAGAAAGAGGGAAGCTCCAAAAACTAGTGAATTATTAAATGAATTCACAGTTCTTGGCTTAGGTGGAGTAGAGTAACGATGCATAAACACTATCTATTTTTCAACAAGGGTGAGGCTTCTATTTATAGGAAAAATTGTGTAAGATCCCTGTTCCCACCGAGCAATGGATTCGGGTACTGGCAGCGAAAGTAGCACTTCTCGCGCGGGACAGGGGTCCCACACTCGGGGCCTCGCCCACGGATATCCGGATAAGAGACTAATCCGTCGGTTGTTCCAAAACCGAACCCGAAAAAACTTCCTTTACTGGAAAGCACGGGCGATTCCACCAGGATAACTTTTTACTCTAACGTAGTCAAGATCATTTCTGATCGAGATGATCCGATTACATCTATAAGATACTTAGTCAGTTCAAGGAAGAAACTTGCACTTGGATCATTGGGATCAACGCTTTTTTCCCCATTCAAGAGGCACAGCCGTTGATTCCTATCCATAGAACAGTTTCTGTCCGGGATTTATTTTTATTTTTTTCTATCGTAAAAACAAAAGTTTGAGTCTCGATTTACGGATCCATCAGTCCAGCCTAACCCCATCCAATCCCATGGGTTAGCCAACCGCCCAACCACTGTAGTGATGGGATCCAATTAAAAATTTGGTTAGGTTTTGTCCCGGGTACCAAGGAAAAGAGTTCCAAGGCCCCCTAGCCGGATGTTCATGCAAAATAAAACTAGTCACACCACTCACACACCCAATATGAAATTGCCTTTTTCCAACCAGATTCAACCAGTTTAAAACAATCCTTTAATAAAACCATATTATCACCATCTTCCAATTTATCCAATTGATTCTTAATTTCCCATCATTCCTTCATCAGAGTATCTATGGCATCATTGGCAACTAGAACGCTCAGGAGCCGTTTCGATAGTTCCTAGCCCATAATACTTGGCAATATAATCACTTAACAAGATGGACTCTCGTTGAAGATCAGCAAGATCAACCAACAGATCCATATAAGGAGCCATGGACTCATCCATTGAAGACCAGCAAGGTCAATCAACCAGATCCATGCTCGATTTCAGAAAACAACTCCAACTCTGTTCCAATATCTTCCTCGACGCACGCGTGGGTATCCTAGGCAACCCAGAGCCCGAGCACCGTATGGTCAGCACCCTCTAGGATCCTTCGCAGGTAACCTAGCGCTTCACGCATAGGCCGCTTCCTTGGCCCCTCATCCACCGTACCGGAAGCTCACCATTTTAATCGCACCGAGGCTGGTCAAGACCTCGGCCGACCTTGCTACGCGAGACGTCCTTCATTGACTCCCCGTCAGCAGTTGCAACTTTACCATCACGACTTTAATCACAAGACGGTCAAAATGCTCCCCCCAGCATTCTTGACATAAAACAATCATTTACAAACAGCATTTACAAACAGTATTTACAAACAGTTTACAACACAATTTCTATTTTAACTTTCATTTTTCCACATTATCCTTCATCAATCTACATTACTTATTCCATATTCCATTTATATGTATACTCATCCCATCACATCATTTCTATCTCATCACTTCAGATTCCCTCACATCGCATATCGTATATTCACATCCATACATCCACATCTATATGTGTACATTCACATCTACATGCATACATCTACATCTCTATGCATACATCCACATCCACATTCACATTCACCTCCATACATCTACATCTACATGCATACATCCACATCTCCATTCACATCTACATCTATACATCTACATCTACATGCATCCATCCACCTCCACATCCACATCTACATCAATACATCTACATCTACATGCATACATCCACATCTCCATTCCCATCTACATCTATACATCTACATCTACATGCATCCATCTACCTCCACATCCACATCTACATCTATACATCTACATCTACATGTATACATCCACCTCCACATCCACATCCGTATCTATACATCTACATCTACATGTATACATCCACATCCACATCTATACATCTACATCTACATGCATACATCCTCATCTCCATTCACATCTACATCTATACATCTACATCTACATGTATACATCCACATCCACATCTATACATCTACATCTACATGCATACATCCTCATCTCCATTCACATCTACATCTATACATCTACATCTACATGCATCCATCCACCTCCATATCCACATCTACATCTATACATCTACATCTACATGCATACATCCTCATCTCCATTCACATCTACATCTATACATCTACATCTACATGCATCCATCCACCTCCATATCCACATCTATATCTATACATCTACATCTACATGCAAACATCCACATCTCCATGCATAATAAAATTCTTTTAATTAATCTAGGATGATAGTTCCTAGAATATGGTAGGGAGTCCTCTTTTTATGCTTTGAATGAATTTATTTTATGCGTAATTTCTATAAAAATTTTGCCATAGCTCCGTTACTATGACTGATAAATCTCAATTTTTTTCTAAGGGATAAAGCTCATTATTAAAGAAATAATTAGAATGGTCTCTAATTGGATCATCAATCCATAATGGTCTCTAATTGGATCATTAAGAAAACAATTAGAATGGTCTCTAATTGGATCATCAATCCATAATGGTCTCTAATTGGATCATTAAGAAAACAATTAGAATGGTCTCTAATTGGATCATCAATCCATAATGGTCTCTAATTGGATCATTAAGAAAACAATTAGAATGGTCTCTAATTGGATCATCAATCCATAATGGTCTCTAATTGGATCATTAAGAAAACAATTAGAATGGTCTCTAATTGGGTCATCAATCCATAATGAATTGAATCATCAATGTGCATAAACTAAAAGCATAGCAAAAGCCATTAATTTGGCCTCAAGCATAGCTTAATCTTGGATTAAGGAAAAGCTTTATGAAAAGCTTCATTTGGATTGAGAATGGGTCATGAGTATGACCATTTCTTGAGTGAGAGAGAGAAATTATAAAAACCATTAGAATTTAAATATAGGTGGAAATTAACTTCTATAGCATTTATTAAATTATGTAACTCTTCACTACTATTCACCAATTAACTTCAATAGCATTTAAAAAAACCATACCAATTAAACTTCTCAAGCTTGAGAGGGGTTGAGAAGAGAGAATCATTGAGAAATCATAGAAAAGATCAAAATTCAATATACTTACCTTATGATTTGCTTGATTCTTTATTCACGGTAGAGGCCCCCAACCAATCAATTGGTTTAGTATGTTGATGGAGCCACCAATGGGGATTGAAGAAAGAGGGAAGTATCAAAAACTAGTGAAATATTAAAGAATTCACAGTTCTTGGCTTAGGTAGAGTAGAGTAACAAGGCATAAGACACTATATATTTTAGCTTAGGTGGAGTAGAGTAACAAAGCATAAGACTCTATCTAATTTGGCTTAGGTGGAGTAGAGTAACAAGCATAAGAGACTATATATTTTGGCTTAGGTGGAGTAGAGTAACAAAGCATAAGAGACTATATTTTGGCTTAGGTGGAGTAGAGTAACAATGCATAAGACATTATATTTTTTTCAACAAGGGGAGGCTTCTATTTATAGGAAAATTTGAGCTCCTAACCAAACAAACTGATTCTAGAATTTTCCAAGTCAGTTTGGTTGAATTTGGACTAGATTTGGACCTAGTTTGGTTACTTTTTGATTCGGTTTGGTTCCATTTTGATTTGGTTTGGTTCAAGAGAGATGAGAGACAAAAATATCACATTATTTTTGAGTTTAAAACTCATTCAAGCATGTGAAATATGCACCTCCTTTAAAGAATTCCCCTTCCTTACATATGTGTCAAAATTTTATTGCTCATAGTTTTTTTACTAATAAACCTTGTACATTTTCAACTCTTCATCTTATGTGAAATATGCACCTCCTTTAAAGAACTCCTCTTCCTTACATATGTGTCATAGTTTTTTTTACTAATAAACCTTGTACATTTTCAACTCTTCATCTTATGTGAAATATGCACCTCCTTTAAAGAACTCCCCTTCCTTACATATGTGTTTATTTACTAATAAACCTTGTACATTTTCAACTCTTCATCTTATGTGAAATATGCACCTCCTTTAAAGAACTCCCCTTCCTTACATATGTGTTTATTTACTAATAAACCTTGTACATTTTCAACTCTTCATCTTGTGTGAGCATTTACTCATTTTTGGGTATCTTCTTTTACAAATTGGATTTATCTCCTCCCTACACATGGATTGATGCTATTGGCCCATAGGAACCTTAATTGGACCATAGTCTAAAGATTTATGAAAATCTAGACCCTTAGGCTAAGGTTCTTTATACCAATTTCCAATTAATTCCAATTGCACATTGGAAAATTCTTTTTAAATTTCTGTTTCAGGGGAACTCATCTGAATTATAAGAGATATTTTTCTATCCAAAAATATTCAAAATCTGAATATTCTCTCTCTAGAATATTTTCTCTCTCTAGGTTAAAACAGCCACAACAAGATCTCTTATATTTTAGAAAAAGAATTGATTACAGGGGAATATACTAGACATCAAAAAGGGGTTGGGGGAGGAATCTTACATTCTACCCCACTTAAAAAACGCGAGATGTCCTCATCTCGCAACTTGGAATAATTTCGCAAGATGCACGAATATGAGACTTAGAGAAAAATTTTAATCACGATTAACCACCAAGAAAAGTCTTAAAGAGAGCAAGATTCAAAATAAGAACAAGATTTAAACTTTATTCATTCACGGGACTTATACAGTAAAGATAGAAGAACTCTTTACACTTCCATAAGCCCGTCCATCATATGGTCACAAAAGCAGTCCTCACAAGCTGCACAAGTATAGGGTAACTCATCTATGGGAATGATTCTGCTGGTTATTGCCGCACCTATCTCAGTGGTATGAGGTGATCTAACAAAAGGACCTCTGAGAGGCAAGCCAAAAACGGGATAAAGGCATATCTTCTCATGAGGAAGAAAACACGCCAGTAAGAAGACCCGCTCAGAAAACCCAAGATGCCTTGATCTCATGACGCAGTAGTATCGAGGACCCAAACCCAAAGCTTCAATAACCATGGCCAAGCGGACATTGTTACGAAAGTGCTGCTGACCCCAGGGTGTTACCCTAGTTATGTTTTGATAGGTCCGCCATTTGGTCTGCGCTACAGAAGTTCCTAGGTGAGGAAAAAGTGAGCGCTCATACTGTTCTATAAAGTCTTTCTTCACAGACTCTCTTGCGTCTTGAAGGTGAGAAATCATCAGGGATAAAACTAATTCCTGTTGCCAAGCCATGAAGGAGATTAAGAAAGAAAGGAGATTGATGGGAGTAAGATTACTGTGAGCGACAAGTAAAAGTTACGACTTATATAGAGGAAGGAGCTAGCGTAACCTAGAAGCCAACGGTAACTTGCCACTGAAGTTTTATCGTCTTTCCATAATTTGTGTTTGACACATTTTTCTATAGAAGGCATTAAGAATTTTGAGATGAGGAGATAAAAGAAGCTTGTAGGCTAAGTCACCTACTTTCATTGAATTCAGATATAAAGGTCACAATATCTGGGGGATAACTTCTTATACTCCCCAAGAGATAAAGAACTTCTTTTGGGCCATACTCGAATGAAAACCAAAACCTTGGTATCCAAAACACCGATTCTCACTTCTAAACTCATTGTTCTAAATCCTTAAAATAGGCGTGACTCCTGAGAAGTATTTTAGGAAAAGGGTATTCCTTTTTTTAAATAGAAACTTTCTTTTATTTTAGAGAGGGAATAATTATAAGATCCGAAAGGAAGATTCTTACTCCTATATACCTCGAAGGCTGGAGAGGAATCTTACATTCTACCCCACTTAAAAAAATGCGAGATGTCCTCATCTCGCCAAGTAGAGGACAACTCTTTTTCTTAAGATCCAATTTATTCTGGGGTTCCTTATATTCTGGTCAACCCAACAGAACACTGGGATAAATATCCCTTATATAGAACTCATTATTAAATAACAATTCATTCAGATCATATCATTCATATCTTTAACATGATAATGGTCCATTAGACCGAAAAGTTTCCTTCGAAACATTCCTCCACGGAAATTTCAGTCAAGCAAGTTCTCAATTTGACATCCCTTAACTTGATCTACCGGTCAAATATTAACAGTAGCAATCTAACAGCACACCCATTAACCTCATAGTGATTTGCTGAATTCATTATCATCATTCTAGTTATGAATATCATCACAGGGATTCGTCCCATTCCCCCTCATTGTGGTTTCATTATATTTCAACTAATTTTTTTAAAAATCAACATTTTTCAATCAGCATTTTCAATCAGCATTTTCAATCAGAATCCAAATCAATTCATCCATTCTCAAACAGAGTTAAAAATCATATCAATCACATGCAAAATCATCATCTGGATAGCATTAACGCTTATAATTTCAAGTCTTAGATTTACTCGTATATACTGTCAGTAAAGAGCTGCAGTATACTCTCGGTATATACGGGTAGTCACGGCCCTTGGAATTATAAGGTAAATACTATCATGTCTAGGCCTCAAGCAAGTCGGGGATTCTATATAATTGCGGTACTTCCATCTGAAGACCCAATTACCAAATTACGAGTTTCAGTTTGAATATCAAATTGTATGAATTATATCACACAATTATAACCTTTTTGTGTTTCTTGATAAATTTTTGACATATTTGTCTTCTCAGGTGATCTTTATTAACCAAATGCTCTGATACCAACTGTAAGATCCCTGTTCCCACCGAGCAATGGATTCGGGTACTGGCAACGGAAGTAGCACTTCTCGCGCGGGACAGGGGTCCCACACTCGGGGCCTCGCCCACGGATATCCGGATAAGAGACTAATCCGTCGGTTGTTCCAAAACCGAACCCGAAAAAACTTCCTTTACCGGAAAGCACGGGCGATTCCACCAGGATAACTTTTTACTCTAACGTAGTCAAGATCATTTCTGATCGAGATGATCCGATTACATCTATAAGATACTTAGTCAGTTCAAGGAAGAAACTTGCACTTGGATCATTGGGATCAACGCTTTTTTCCCCATTCAAGAGGCACAGCCGTTGATTCCTATCCATAGAACAGTTTCTGTCCGGGATTTATTTTTATTTTTTTCTATCGTAAAAACAAAAGTTTGAGTCTCGATTTACGGATCCATCAGTCCAGCCTAACCCCATCCAATCCCATGGGTTAGCCAACCGCCCAACCACTGTAGTGATGGGATCCAATTAAAAATTTGGTTAGGTTTTGTCCCGGGTACCAAGGAAAAGAGTTCCAAGGCCCCCTAGCCGGATGTTCATGCAAAATAAAACTAGTCACACCACTCACACACCCAATATGAAATTGCCTTTTTCCAACCAGATTCAACCAGTTTAAAACAATCCTTTAATAAAACCATATTATCACCATCTTCCAATTTATCCAATTGATTCTTAATTTCCCATCATTCCTTCATTAGAGTATCTATGGCATCATTGGCAACTAGAATGCTCAGGAGCCGTTTCGATAGTTCCTAGCCCATAATACTTGGCAATATAATCACTTAACAAGATGGACTCTCGTTGAAGATCAGCAAGATCAACCAACAGATCCATATAAGGAGCCATGGACTCATCCATTGAAGACCAGCAAGGTCAATCAACCAGATCCATGCTCGATTTCAGAAAACAACTCCAACTCTGTTCCAATATCTTCCTCGACGCACGCGTGGGTATCCTAGGCAACCCAGAGCCCGAGCACCGTATGGTCAGCACCCTCTAGGATCCTTCGCAGGTAACCTAGCGCTTCACGCATAGGCCGCTTCCTTGGCCCCTCATCCACCGTACCGGAAGCTCACCATTTTAATCGCACCGAGGCTGGTCAAGACCTCGGCCGACCTTGCTACGCGAGACGTCCTTCATTGACTCCCCGTCAGCAGTTGCAACTTTACCATCACGACTTTAATCACAAGACGGTCAAAATGCTCCCCCCAGCATTCTTGACATAAAACAATCATTTACAAACAGCATTTACAAACAGTATTTACAAACAGTTTACAACACAATTTCTATTTTAACTTTCATTTTTCCACATTATCCTTCATCAATCTACATTACTTATTCCATATTCCATTTATATGTATACTCATCCCATCACATCATTTCTATCTCATCACTTCAGATTCCCTCACATCGCATATCGTATATTCACATCCATACATCCACATCTATATGTGTACATTCACATCTACATGCATACATCTACATCTCTATGCATACATCCACATCCACATTCACATTCACCTCCATACATCTACATCTACATGCATACATCCACATCTCCATTCACATCTACATCTATACATCTACATCTACATGCATCCATCCACCTCCACATCCACATCTACATCAATACATCTACATCTACATGCATACATCCACATCTCCATTCCCATCTACATCTATACATCTACATCTACATGCATCCATCTACCTCCACATCCACATCTACATCTATACATCTACATCTACATGTATACATCCACCTCCACATCCACATCCGTATCTATACATCTACATCTACATGTATACATCCACATCCACATCTATACATCTACATCTACATGCATACATCCTCATCTCCATTCACATCTACATCTATACATCTACATCTACATGTATACATCCACATCCACATCTATACATCTACATCTACATGCATACATCCTCATCTCCATTCACATCTACATCTATACATCTACATCTACATGCATCCATCCACCTCCATATCCACATCTACATCTATACATCTACATCTACATGCATACATCCTCATCTCCATTCACATCTACATCTATACATCTACATCTACATGCATCCATCCACCTCCATATCCACATCTATATCTATACATCTACATCTACATGCAAACATCCACATCTCCATGCATAATAAAATTCTTTTAATTAATCTAGGATGATAGTTCCTAGAATATGGTAGGGAGTCCTCTTTTTATGCTTTGAATGAATTTATTTTATGCGTAATTTCTATAAAAATTTTGCCATAGCTCCGCTACTATGACTGATAAATCTCAATTTTTTTCTAAGGGATAAAGCTCATTATTAAAGAAATAATTAGAATGGTCTCTAATTGGATCATCAATCCATAATGGTCTCTAATTGGATCATTAAGAAAACAATTAGAATGGTCTCTAATTGGATCATCAATCCATAATGGTCTCTAATTGGATCATTAAGAAAACAATTAGAATGGTCTCTAATTGGATCATCAATCCATAATGGTCTCTAATTGGATCATTAAGAAAACAATTAGAATGGTCTCTAATTGGATCATCAATCCATAATGGTCTCTAATTGGATCATTAAGAAAACAATTAGAATGGTCTCTAATTGGGTCATCAATCCATAATGAATTGAATCATCAATGTGCATAAACTAAAAGCATAGCAAAAGCCATTAATTTGGCCTCAAGCATAGCTTAATCTTGGATTAAGGAAAAGCTTTATGAAAAGCTTCATTTGGATTGAGAATGGGTCATGAGTATGACCATTTCTTGAGTGAGAGAGAGAAATTATAAAAACCATTAGAATTTAAATATAGGTGAAAATTAACTTCTATAGCATTTATTAAATTATGTAACTCTTCACTACTATTCACCAATTAACTTCAATAGCATTTAAAAAAACCATACCAATTAAACTTCTCAAGCTTGAGAGGGGTTGAGAAGAGAGAATCATTGAGAAATCATAGAAAAGATCAAAATTCAATATACTTACCTTATGATTTGCTTGATTCTTTATTCACGGTAGAGGCCCCCAACCAATCAATTGGTTTAGTATGTTGATGGAGCCACCAATGGGGATTGAAGAAAGAGGGAAGTATCAAAAACTAGTGAAATATTAAAGAATTCACAGTTCTTGGCTTAGGTAGAGTAGAGTAACAAGGCATAAGACACTATATATTTTAGCTTAGGTGGAGTAGAGTAACAAAGCATAAGACTCTATCTAATTTGGCTTAGGTGGAGTAGAGTAACAAGCATAAGAGACTATATATTTTGGCTTAGGTGGAGTAGAGTAACAAAGCATAAGAGACTATATTTTGGCTTAGGTGGAGTAGAGTAACAATGCATAAGACATTATATTTTTTTCAACAAGGGGAGGCTTCTATTTATAGGAAAATTTGAGCTCCTAACCAAACAAACTGATTCTAGAATTTTCCAAGTCAGTTTGGTTGAATTTGGACTAGATTTGGACCTAGTTTGGTTACTTTTTGATTCGGTTTGGTTCCATTTTGATTTGGTTTGGTTCAAGAGAGATGAGAGACAAAAATATCACATTATTTTTGAGTTTAAAACTCATTCAAGCATGTGAAATATGCACCTCCTTTAAAGAATTCCCCTTCCTTACATATGTGTCAAAATTTTATTGCTCATAGTTTTTTTACTAATAAACCTTGTACATTTTCAACTCTTCATCTTATGTGAAATATGCACCTCCTTTAAAGAACTCCTCTTCCTTACATATGTGTCATAGTTTTTTTTACTAATAAACCTTGTACATTTTCAACTCTTCATCTTATGTGAAATATGCACCTCCTTTAAAGAACTCCCCTTCCTTACATATGTGTTTATTTACTAATAAACCTTGTACATTTTCAACTCTTCATCTTATGTGAAATATGCACCTCCTTTAAAGAACTCCCCTTCCTTACATATGTGTTTATTTACTAATAAACCTTGTACATTTTCAACTCTTCATCTTGTGTGAGCATTTACTCATTTTTGGGTATCTTCTTTTACAAATTGGATTTATCTCCTCCCTACACATGGATTGATGCTATTGGCCCATAGGAACCTTAATTGGACCATAGTCTAAAGATTTATGAAAATCTAGACCCTTAGGCTAAGGTTCTTTATACCAATTTCCAATTAATTCCAATTGCACATTGGAAAATTCTTTTTAAATTTCTGTTTCAGGGGAACTCATCTGAATTATACGAGATATTTTTCTATCCAAAAATATTCAAAATCTGAATATTCTCTCTCTAGAATATTTTCTCTCTCTAGGTTAAAACAGCCACAACAAGATCTCTTATATTTTAGAAAAAGAATTGATTACAGGGGAATATACTAGACATCAAAAAGGGGTTGGGGGAGGAATCTTACATTCTACCCCACTTAAAAAACGCGAGATGTCCTCATCTCGCAACTTGGAATAATTTCGCAAGATGCACGAATATGAGACTTAGAGAAAAATTTTAATCACGATTAACCACCAAGAAAAGTCTTAAAGAGAGCAAGATTCAAAATAAGAACAAGATTTAAACTTTATTCATTCACGGGACTTATACAGTAAAGATAGAAGAACTCTTTACACTTCCATAAGCCCGTCCATCATATGGTCACAAAAGCAGTCCTCACAAGCTGCACAAGTATAGGGTAACTCATCTATGGGAATGATTCTGCTGGTTATTGCCGCACCTATCTCAGTGGTATGAGGTGATCTAACAAAAGGACCTCTGAGAGGCAAGCCAAAAACGGGATAAAGGCATATCTTCTCATGAGGAAGAAAACACGCCAGTAAGAAGACCCGCTCAGAAAACCCAAGATGCCTTGATCTCATGACGCAGTAGTATCGAGGACCCAAACCCAAAGCTTCAATAACCATGGCCAAGCGGACATTGTTACGAAAGTGCTGCTGACCCCAGGGTGTTACCCTAGTTATGTTTTGATAGGTCCGCCATTTGGTCTGCGCTACAGAAGTTCCTAGGTGAGGAAAAAGTGAGCGCTCATACTGTTCTATAAAGTCTTTCTTCACAGACTCTCTTGCGTCTTGAAGGTGAGAAATCATCAGGGATAAAACTAATTCCTGTTGCCAAGCCATGAAGGAGATTAAGAAAGAAAGGAGATTGATGGGAGTAAGATTACTGTGAGCGACAAGTAAAAGTTACGACTTATATAGAGGAAGGAGCTAGCGTAACCTAGAAGCCAACGGTAACTTGCCACTGAAGTTTTATCGTCTTTCCATAATTTGTGTTTGACACATTTTTCTATAGAAGGCATTAAGAATTTTGAGATGAGGAGATAAAAGAAGCTTGTAGGCTAAGTCACCTACTTTCATTGAATTCAGATATAAAGGTCACAATATCTGGGGGATAACTTCTTATACTCCCCAAGAGATAAAGAACTTCTTTTGGGCCATACTCGAATGAAAACCAAAACCTTGGTATCCAAAACACCGATTCTCACTTCTAAACTCATTGTTCTAAATCCTTAAAATAGGCGTGACTCCTGAGAAGTATTTTAGGAAAAGGGTATTCCTTTTTTTAAATAGAAACTTTCTTTTATTTTAGAGAGGGAATAATTATAAGATCCGAAAGGAAGATTCTTACTCCTATATACCTCGAAGGCTGGAGAGGAATCTTACATTCTACCCCACTTAAAAAAATGCGAGATGTCCTCATCTCGCCAAGTAGAGGACAACTCTTTTTCTTAAGATCCAATTTATTCTGGGGTTCCTTATATTCTGGTCAACCCAACAGAACACTGGGATAAATATCCCTTATATAGAACTCATTATTAAATAACAATTCATTCAGATCATATCATTCATATCTTTAACATGATAATGGTCCATTAGACCGAAAAGTTTCCTTCGAAACATTCCTCCACGGAAATTTCAGTCAAGCAAGTTCTCAATTTGACATCCCTTAACTTGATCTACCGGTCAAATATTAACAGTAGCAATCTAACAGCACACCCATTAACCTCATAGTGATTTGCTGAATTCATTATCATCATTCTAGTTATGAATATCATCACAGGGATTCGTCCCATTCCCCCTCATTGTGGTTTCATTATATTTCAACTAATTTTTTTAAAAATCAACATTTTTCAATCAGCATTTTCAATCAGCATTTTCAATCAGAATCCAAATCAATTCATCCATTCTCAAACAGAGTTAAAAATCATATCAATCACATGCAAAATCATCATCTGGATAGCATTAACGCTTATAATTTCAAGTCTTAGATTTACTCGTATATACTGTCAGTAAAGAGCTGCAGTATACTCTCGGTATATACGGGTAGTCACGGCCCTTGGAATTATAAGGTAAATACTATCATGTCTAGGCCTCAAGCAAGTCGGGGATTCTATATAATTGCGGTACTTCCATCTGAAGACCCAATTACCAAATTACGAGTTTCAGTTTGAATATCAAATTGTATGAATTATATCACACAATTATAACCTTTTTGTGTTTCTTGATAAATTTTTGACATATTTGTCTTCTCAGGTGATCTTTATTAACCAAATGCTCTGATACCAACTGTAAGATCCCTGTTCCCACCGAGCAATGGATTCGGGTACTGGCAACGGAAGTAGCACTTCTCGCGCGGGACAGGGGTCCCACACTCGGGGCCTCGCCCACGGATATCCGGATAAGAGACTAATCCGTCGGTTGTTCCAAAACCGAACCCGAAAAAACTTCCTTTACCGGAAAGCACGGGCGATTCCACCAGGATAACTTTTTACTCTAACGTAGTCAAGATCATTTCTGATCGAGATGATCCGATTACATCTATAAGATACTTAGTCAGTTCAAGGAAGAAACTTGCACTTGGATCATTGGGATCAACGCTTTTTTCCCCATTCAAGAGGCACAGCCGTTGATTCCTATCCATAGAACAGTTTCTGTCCGGGATTTATTTTTATTTTTTTCTATCGTAAAAACAAAAGTTTGAGTCTCGATTTACGGATCCATCAGTCCAGCCTAACCCCATCCAATCCCATGGGTTAGCCAACCGCCCAACCACTGTAGTGATGGGATCCAATTAAAAATTTGGTTAGGTTTTGTCCCGGGTACCAAGGAAAAGAGTTCCAAGGCCCCCTAGCCGGATGTTCATGCAAAATAAAACTAGTCACACCACTCACACACCCAATATGAAATTGCCTTTTTCCAACCAGATTCAACCAGTTTAAAACAATCCTTTAATAAAACCATATTATCACCATCTTCCAATTTATCCAATTGATTCTTAATTTCCCATCATTCCTTCATTAGAGTATCTATGGCATCATTGGCAACTAGAATGCTCAGGAGCCGTTTCGATAGTTCCTAGCCCATAATACTTGGCAATATAATCACTTAACAAGATGGACTCTCGTTGAAGATCAGCAAGATCAACCAACAGATCCATATAAGGAGCCATGGACTCATCCATTGAAGACCAGCAAGGTCAATCAACCAGATCCATGCTCGATTTCAGAAAACAACTCCAACTCTGTTCCAATATCTTCCTCGACGCACGCGTGGGTATCCTAGGCAACCCAGAGCCCGAGCACCGTATGGTCAGCACCCTCTAGGATCCTTCGCAGGTAACCTAGCGCTTCACGCATAGGCCGCTTCCTTGGCCCCTCATCCACCGTACCGGAAGCTCACCATTTTAATCGCACCGAGGCTGGTCAAGACCTCGGCCGACCTTGCTACGCGAGACGTCCTTCATTGACTCCCCGTCAGCAGTTGCAACTTTACCATCACGACTTTAATCACAAGACGGTCAAAATGCTCCCCCCAGCATTCTTGACATAAAACAATCATTTACAAACAGCATTTACAAACAGTATTTACAAACAGTTTACAACACAATTTCTATTTTAACTTTCATTTTTCCACATTATCCTTCATCAATCTACATTACTTATTCCATATTCCATTTATATGTATACTCATCCCATCACATCATTTCTATCTCATCACTTCAGATTCCCTCACATCGCATATCGTATATTCACATCCATACATCCACATCTATATGTGTACATTCACATCTACATGCATACATCTACATCTCTATGCATACATCCACATCCACATTCACATTCACCTCCATACATCTACATCTACATGCATACATCCACATCTCCATTCACATCTACATCTATACATCTACATCTACATGCATCCATCCACCTCCACATCCACATCTACATCAATACATCTACATCTACATGCATACATCCACATCTCCATTCCCATCTACATCTATACATCTACATCTACATGCATCCATCTACCTCCACATCCACATCTACATCTATACATCTACATCTACATGTATACATCCACCTCCACATCCACATCCGTATCTATACATCTACATCTACATGTATACATCCACATCCACATCTATACATCTACATCTACATGCATACATCCTCATCTCCATTCACATCTACATCTATACATCTACATCTACATGTATACATCCACATCCACATCTATACATCTACATCTACATGCATACATCCTCATCTCCATTCACATCTACATCTATACATCTACATCTACATGCATCCATCCACCTCCATATCCACATCTACATCTATACATCTACATCTACATGCATACATCCTCATCTCCATTCACATCTACATCTATACATCTACATCTACATGCATCCATCCACCTCCATATCCACATCTATATCTATACATCTACATCTACATGCAAACATCCACATCTCCATGCATAATAAAATTCTTTTAATTAATCTAGGATGATAGTTCCTAGAATATGGTAGGGAGTCCTCTTTTTATGCTTTGAATGAATTTATTTTATGCGTAATTTCTATAAAAATTTTGCCATAGCTCCGCTACTATGACTGATAAATCTCAATTTTTTTCTAAGGGATAAAGCTCATTATTAAAGAAATAATTAGAATGGTCTCTAATTGGATCATCAATCCATAATGGTCTCTAATTGGATCATTAAGAAAACAATTAGAATGGTCTCTAATTGGATCATCAATCCATAATGGTCTCTAATTGGATCATTAAGAAAACAATTAGAATGGTCTCTAATTGGATCATCAATCCATAATGGTCTCTAATTGGATCATTAAGAAAACAATTAGAATGGTCTCTAATTGGATCATCAATCCATAATGGTCTCTAATTGGATCATTAAGAAAACAATTAGAATGGTCTCTAATTGGGTCATCAATCCATAATGAATTGAATCATCAATGTGCATAAACTAAAAGCATAGCAAAAGCCATTAATTTGGCCTCAAGCATAGCTTAATCTTGGATTAAGGAAAAGCTTTATGAAAAGCTTCATTTGGATTGAGAATGGGTCATGAGTATGACCATTTCTTGAGTGAGAGAGAGAAATTATAAAAACCATTAGAATTTAAATATAGGTGGAAATTAACTTCTATAGCATTTATTAAATTATGTAACTCTTCACTACTATTCACCAATTAACTTCAATAGCATTTAAAAAAACCATACCAATTAAACTTCTCAAGCTTGAGAGGGGTTGAGAAGAGAGAATCATTGAGAAATCATAGAAAAGATCAAAATTCAATATACTTACCTTATGATTTGCTTGATTCTTTATTCACGGTAGAGGCCCCCAACCAATCAATTGGTTTAGTATGTTGATGGAGCCACCAATGGGGATTGAAGAAAGAGGGAAGTATCAAAAACTAGTGAAATATTAAAGAATTCACAGTTCTTGGCTTAGGTAGAGTAGAGTAACAAGGCATAAGACACTATATATTTTAGCTTAGGTGGAGTAGAGTAACAAAGCATAAGACTCTATCTAATTTGGCTTAGGTGGAGTAGAGTAACAAGCATAAGAGACTATATATTTTGGCTTAGGTGGAGTAGAGTAACAAAGCATAAGAGACTATATTTTGGCTTAGGTGGAGTAGAGTAACAATGCATAAGACATTATATTTTTTTCAACAAGGGGAGGCTTCTATTTATAGGAAAATTTGAGCTCCTAACCAAACAAACTGATTCTAGAATTTTCCAAGTCAGTTTGGTTGAATTTGGACTAGATTTGGACCTAGTTTGGTTACTTTTTGATTCGGTTTGGTTCCATTTTGATTTGGTTTGGTTCAAGAGAGATGAGAGACAAAAATATCACATTATTTTTGAGTTTAAAACTCATTCAAGCATGTGAAATATGCACCTCCTTTAAAGAATTCCCCTTCCTTACATATGTGTCAAAATTTTATTGCTCATAGTTTTTTTACTAATAAACCTTGTACATTTTCAACTCTTCATCTTATGTGAAATATGCACCTCCTTTAAAGAACTCCTCTTCCTTACATATGTGTCATAGTTTTTTTTACTAATAAACCTTGTACATTTTCAACTCTTCATCTTATGTGAAATATGCACCTCCTTTAAAGAACTCCCCTTCCTTACATATGTGTTTATTTACTAATAAACCTTGTACATTTTCAACTCTTCATCTTATGTGAAATATGCACCTCCTTTAAAGAACTCCCCTTCCTTACATATGTGTTTATTTACTAATAAACCTTGTACATTTTCAACTCTTCATCTTGTGTGAGCATTTACTCATTTTTGGGTATCTTCTTTTACAAATTGGATTTATCTCCTCCCTACACATGGATTGATGCTATTGGCCCATAGGAACCTTAATTGGACCATAGTCTAAAGATTTATGAAAATCTAGACCCTTAGGCTAAGGTTCTTTATACCAATTTCCAATTAATTCCAATTGCACATTGGAAAATTCTTTTTAAATTTCTGTTTCAGGGGAACTCATCTGAATTATAAGAGATATTTTTCTATCCAAAAATATTCAAAATCTGAATATTCTCTCTCTAGAATATTTTCTCTCTCTAGGTTAAAACAGCCACAACAAGATCTCTTATATTTTAGAAAAAGAATTGATTACAGGGGAATATACTAGACATCAAAAAGGGGTTGGGGGAGGAATCTTACAAATTGAGCTCCTAACCAAACAAAGCGATTCTAGAATTTTCTAAATCAGTTTGGTCAATATTTGACCATTTTTAGGTCAGTTAAGCTAACTTTTTGGAACTAGACTTGAATGAGGAGAGAGGAGAGATGAAATATCTCAATTTTTATGAGTTTAAAACTCATTCAAGCATGTGAAATATGCACCTCCTTTAAAGAACTCCCCTTCCTTACATATGTCATATTTTTAATATTGCTCATAGTTTTTTACTAATAAACCTTGTACATTTTCAACTCTTCATCTTATGTGAAATATGCACCTCCTTTAAAGAACTCCCCTTCCTTACATATGTCATACTTTTAATATTGCTCATAATTTTTTATTAATAAACCTTGTACATTTTCAACTCTTCATCTTATGTGAAATATGCACCTCCTTTAAAGAACTCCTCTTCCTTACATATGTCATACTTTTAATATTGCTCATAATTTTTTTCTAATAAACCTTGTACATTTTCAACTCTTCATCTTATGTGAAATATGCACCTCCTTTAAAGAACTCCTCTTCCTTACATATGTCATACTTTTAATATTGCTCATAGTTTTTTTTACTAATAAACCTTGTACATTTTCAACTCTTCACCTCATGTGAGCATTTACTCATTTTTGGGTATTTTCTTTTTACAAGTTGGATTTATCTCCTCCCTACACATGGATTGATGCTATTGGTCCATAGGAACCTTAATTGGACCATAGTCTAAAGATTTCTGAAAATCTAGACCCTTAGGCTAAGGTTCTTTATAGCTATTTTCAATTAATTCCAATTGCACATTGGAAAATTCTTTTTGAATTTCTGTTTCAGGGGAACTCATCTGAATTAGAAGAGATATTTTTCTATCCAAAAATATTCAAAATCTGAATATTCTCTCTCTAGAATATTTTTCTCTCTCTAGGCTAAAACAGATAGAAACAAGGTCTTTATATTTCTGAAGAGGGATTGATTACAGGGAAAGATACTAGACATCAAAAAGGGGGTGGGGGAGGAATCTTACATTCTACCCCACTTAAAAAAATGCGAGATGTCCTCATCTCGCAAACTGGGATAATTTCGCAAGATGCACGAATATGAGACTTAGAGAAAAATTTTAATCAAGATTGACCACCAAGATAAGTTTTAAAGAGAGCAAGATTCAAAATACGAACAAGATTTAAACTTTATTCATTCTCGGAACTTATACAGTAAAGATAGAGGAACTCTTTACACTTCCATAAGCCCGTCCATCATATGGTCACAAAAGCAGTCCTCACAAGCTGCACAAGTATAAGGTAACTCATCTATGGGAATGATTCTGTGGGTTATTGCTGTGCCTATCTCAGTGGTATGAGGTGTTCTAAGAAAAGGACCTTTGAGAGGCAAGCCAAAAACGGGGTAAAGGCATATCTTCTCATGAGGAAGAAAACACGCCAGTAAGAAGACCCGCTCAGAAAACCCAGGATGCCTTGATCTCATGACGCAGTAGTATCGGGGACCCAAACCCAAAGCTTCAATAACCATGGCCAAGCGGACATTGTTACGAAAGTGCTGCTGACCCCAGGGTGTTACCCTAGTTATGTCTTGATAGGTCCGCCATTTTGTCTGCGCTACAGAAGTTCCCAAGTGAGGGAAAAGTGAGCGCTCATACTGCTCTATAAAATCTTTCTTCACAGACTCCCTTGCGTCTTGAAGGTGAGAAATCATCATGGATAAAACTAATTCTTGTTGCCAAGCCATGAAGGAGATTAAGAAAGAAAGGAGATCGATGGAAGTAAGATTACTGTGAACGACAAGTATAAGTTACGACTTATATAAAGGAAGGAGCTAGCGTAACTTAGAAGCCAACGGTAACTTGCCACTGAAGTTTTACCGTCTTTCCATGATTTGGGTTTGGCACATTTTTCTATAGAAGGCATTCAAACTTTGAGATGAGGAGATAAAAGAAGCTCGTAAGCTAAATCACCTACTTTCTTTGGTCCACAATATCTGGGAGATAACTTCTTCCCAAGGGATAAAGAACTTCTTTTGGGCCGTACTCGAATGAAGACCAAAACCTTGATATCCAAAACATCGATTCTCCTTCTGAACTCATTGTTCTGAATCTTAAAACAGGTGGGGCTCTTGAGAAGTATTCAGGAAAAAGGTTCTTCCTTTTTTAAACAGAATCTTTCTTTTATTTTAGAGAGAGAATAATTATAAGATCAGAAAGGGAGATTCTTACTCCTGTATACCTCTAAGGCTGGGGGAGAATCTTACATTCTACCCCACTTGAAAAGTGCGAGATGTCCTCATCTCGCAAGGTAGAGGACAACTCTTTTTCTTAAGATCCAATTTATTCTGGGGTTCCTTATATTCTGGTCAACCCAACAGAATACGGGGATAATTATCCCTTATATAGAACTCATCATTAAATAACAATTCATTCAGATCATATCATTCATATCTTTAACACGATAATGGCCCATTAGTCTGAAAATTTTCCTTCTGAACATTCCTCCACAGGAATTTTAGTTAAGCAAGTTCTCAATTTGTCATCCCTTAACTTAATCTACCGTCTCAAGTGTTAACAGTAGCAATCTGACAGTACAATCCACTAATCTCATAGTGATTTGCTGAATTCATTATCATCATTCCAGTCATGAATATCATCACTGGGACTCGTCCCATTCATCCTCATTGTGGTTTCGCTCAGCTTATTACATTTCAACTAAATTTCAAAAATCGTCATTTTTCAATCAGAATCCAATTCAATTCATCAATTCTCAAACAGAATTAAAAATCATATCAACCACATTCGAAATCATCATCTGGATAGCATTAACGCTTATAATTTCAAGTCTTAGATTTACTCGTATATACTATCGGTAAAGAGCTGCAGTTATACCCTCGGTATATACGGATAGTCATGATACTCGAAACTATAAGGTAAATACCATCATGTCTAGGTCTCAAGCAAGTCAGGGTTCCATACAATTGCGGTACTTCCAATTGAAGACCCAATTACTAATTTACGAATTTCAATTTGAATTAACAATTTGTATGAATTATATCAAACAATTACAACCTTTTTGTGCGTCTTGATAAACTTTTGACATAATTTGCTCCTCAGTTGATCTTATTGGAGATCTATGACTTAAGTCTGATAAATAGATTTTTCTTTATCCGATCGTCCGTAAAAAAAACATTTGTATATTTATATACAAGTTGCAATAATTACATAGAGTGGTTCGGCTCCAAAATTCAAAATCTCTTCGAGAGACGTATAAGACGACGGTACTGGGCCATAGTCATGCCCTGTTACATAAGTTCTCTAACTGCGAAGGAAATTATTATTTTCTCCTTAGGGATAAATCGACTAAGGAGTCTATAAATTTGACATGAAAGTCTGAAATTTTGAGGTGTCGAATGATATAGAATGACACCACGCACCATTTTCAGCTTTAACAGGATCATAGTCAATGAGAGATTCTGCCACAGCATTGTATGGCGGTTGCAATGAGCGTGGACATATTGCCCTGCAACCCACTTATGTTGTATTCTCTCCACTGGGGTAGGAAAATATAAATCCTTGAAATGGCGTGCAAGTCTTACTCGGCTTGTTTGAGTTGAAGCGGAAGAGATGAGATGCTCGAAGGCAAATGCAATCATATCTTGAGACTGGGTGAGGTCAGGAATACCAGATAAATGTGGAACTTCCATCTATAAAAACAATTTCTTTGATTAAAATTTCTTCATTAAAGAAGCTTACGGGATGAAAATACATTATGAAAATGCTGTTTCTGAATTCTTATTACCAATTTCAGATAAGAATTTAATTATCTTTATTAGCTTTCAAAAGCGGCTCTGATACCAACTGTGAGATCCCTGTTCCCCACCGATCAACGGATTCGGGGTACTAGCAGCGGAAGTAGCACATCATGCGTGGGTAGGGGTCTCACACTCGGGGCCTCGCCCACGGATATCCGGACAAGAGACTAATCCGTCGGTTTGTCCAAAACCGAAACTGGAAAAACTTCCTTTACTCGGAAAGCATGGGCGATTCCACCAGGATAACTCTTTACTCTAACGTAGTCAAGATCATTACGGATCAACTGATCTGACTGCACCTTTAACGGTACTTGGTCAATTCAAGGTAGAAACTTGCACTTGGATCATTGGGATCAACGCTTTTTTCCCCACCAAGAGGCACAGCCGTTCATTTCTATCCATAGAACAATTTCTATCCGGGATTTACTTTATCTATCGTAAAAACAAAGTTGAGTCTCGATTTATGGATCCATCAGTCCAGCCTAACCCCATCCGATCCCATGGGTTAGCCAACCGCCGAACCACTGTAGTGATGGGATCCAATTTGGAATTTGGTTAGGTTTTGTCCCGGGTACCAAGGAAAAGAGTTCCAAGGTCCCCTATCCGGAATTTCATGCAAACATAAAACTAGCCACACCACTTACACACCCAATATGAAAATTGCCTTTTTCTTAGCATCAGCTAACTTTAAAACAATCCTTTAATGAAACCATAGTACCACTGATCACAATCTCCCAATTTATCCAGTTGATTCATAATTTCCCATCATTCCTTCATCAGAGTATCTATGGCATCATTGGCAACTAGAACGCTCACCACCTGTCCACACAGAGGCCGTTTCCATAGTTCCTAGCCCATAATACTCGGCAATATAATCACTTATCAAGATGGACTCTCGTTGAAGATCAGCAAGATCAACCAACAGATCCATATAAAAGAGCCATGGACTCATCCGTTGAGGACCAGCAAGGTCAGTCAACCAGATCCATGCCCGGTTTCACAAAACAACTCTTACTCCTTGTTCCAATATCTTCCTCGACGCACGCGTGGGTATCCTAGGCGACCCAGAGCCCGAGCACCGTATGGTCAGCACCCTCTAGGATCCTTCGTAGGTGACCTAGCGCTTCACTCATAGGCCGCTTCCTTGGTCCCTCATCCACCGTACCGGAAGCTCACCATTTTAATCGAACCGAGGCTGGTCAAGACCTCGGTCGACCTTGCTACGCGCGACGTCCTCCATTGACTCTCCGTCAGCAGTTGCAACTTTATCAGTTAGGTCTCCACGACCTTAATCACAAGACGGTCAAAATGCTTCCCCAGCATTCTTGACATAAAACAGCCATTTACAAACAGCATTTACAAACAGTTTACAAATACAGTTTCTATATTAACTCTCATTTTTCCACATTATCCCTCATTAATCCACATTACTTATTCCACATTCCATGTATATGTGTACTCATCCAATCACCTCCTTTTCCATCTCTTCACTTCAGATTCCTTCACATCACATATCATATATTCACATCCATATCCACATCCATACATCCACATCCACATCCACATTCACATCCATACATCCACATCTACATGCTTATCTCCATTTTTACATCCTCATTTATACATCCACATCCCATATCCACATTCATACATACACATCCATATATCCACATCTACATCCACATACATACATACATACATCCACATCCACATTCCACATTCACATCTATACATCCACATCTACATTCACATTCACATACATCCACATCCACATTCCCATACATCCACATCTATACATCCACATTCCACATTCACATCTACATTCACATTCACATACATGCATCCACATCTACATGCTTACCTCCATTTTCACATCCTCATTTATACATCCACATCCCATATCCACATTCATACATACACATCCATACATCCACATCTACATCCACATACATACATACATCCACATCCACATTCCACATTCACATCTATACATCCACATCTACATTCACATTCACATACATCCACATCCACATTCCCATACATCCACATCTATACATCCACATTCCACATTCACATCTACATCCACATCTACATCTATGCATATACATCTTCATGCATATATCCATTTTCATGTTCATACATTCACACTCCCATCTCCATATCCACACATCCACATACATACATCCATTTTCACATTCCCATTTATATAACCCCATATACTTTCACATCTAATCTTTTACATCACATCCATTCTCGCCCTATCACAACCCATATACAGCTTATCCTATCACATACACTTCTTACCTCATCCCCCCATACACATCTTAATTCATCTTATCACATCCTAACTTATTTCATAAGCATCTTATCACCTCTTATCACACCTCTTATCACATCCTATCACTTTCCATACGCATCTTATCAATTCTTATCACATCTCATACACCTCTTATCACATCTTATCACATTTCATATCTTTTTTTTTTTTTTATAAAGAGAATTCTTTTATTTGATATAAGATTTCTCTACACATTTATTTATACATAAATTCCATTTAAGGAGACTAACACTTTCGAAATTAAAATCAATCTTTTATGCATCTTCTTATGCATGATTTCAATTTGGTAGGGAATTATACTTTTAGAATAAAAGAATTTCTCTTATGCATCTAAGTTAAGCATAAAATCCATTTATGAGGAAAATCATACTTTTAGTATAAAAAGAATATCTTTTATGCATACCTATATGCATGAAATCCAATATGATAAAAGTAACACTTTTGATATAAAAATTTTTCCTTTATGCATACTTCTATGCATGAAAATTAAAAATGATAAAAGTAACACTTTTGATATAAAAATTTTCCTTTATGCATACTTCTATGCATGAAAATTAAAAATGATAAAAGTAACACTTTTGATATAAAAATTTTCTTTTATGCATACTTTTATGTATGAAATAAAAATGATAAAAGTAACACTTTTGATATAAAAATTTATCCATTATGCATACTTCTATGCATGAAAATAAAAATGGTAAAAATAACACTTTTGATATAAAAATTTATCCTTTATGCATAATATTAAAATTCAATTTCTCCATGATTATAATGAAATTCTTTCAATTAATCTAGGATGATGATTCCTAGAATATGGTAGGAAGTCCTCTTTTTATGCTTTGAATGAAAATTTTTTTATGCATAATTTTTATAAAAATTTTGCCATAGCTCCGCTGCTATGACTGATAAATCTCAATTTTTCTAAGGGATAAAGCTTATCATTAAGGAAATAATTAAAATGATTCTCTAATTGGATCCTTAATCCATAATGGATTGAATCATCAATATACATAAACTAAAAGCATAAGAAAAAGCCATTAATTTGGCCTCAAGCATAGCTTTATCTTGGGTTAAGGAAAAGCTTTATGAAAAGCTTGATTAGGATTGAGAATGGGTCATGAGTATGACCATTTCTTGAGTGAGAGAGAGAATTTACATAAGAATCATTAGAATTTAAACATAAATGAAAATTAACTTCAATAGCATTTATTAAATTATGTAACTCTTCACTACTATTCAAACTTCAATAGCATTTAAAAAAAACCATACCAATTAAACTTCTCAAGCTTGAGAGGGGTTGAGAAGAGAGAAACATTGAGAAATTATAGAAAGATGAATATTCACTAATTACCTTACAACTTGCTTGATTCTTTGTTCACGGTAGAGGCCCCCAACCAATCAATTGGTTAAGTATGTTGATGGAGCCACTAATGGGGATTGAAGAAAGAGGGAAGCTCCAAAAACTAGTGAATTATTAAATGAATTCACAGTTCTTGGCTTAGGTGGAGTAGAGTAACGATGCATAAACACTATCTATTTTTCAACAAGGGTGAGGCTTCTATTTATAGGAAAAATTGAGCTCCTAACCAAACAAAGCGATTCTAGAATTTTCTAAATCAGTTTGGTCAATATTTGACCATTTTTAGGTCAGTTAAGCTAACTTTTTGGAACTAGACTTGAATGAGGAGAGAGGAGAGATGAAATATCTCAATTTTTATGAGTTTAAAACTCATTCAAGCATGTGAAATATGCACCTCCTTTAAAGAACTCCCCTTCCTTACATATGTCATATTTTTAATATTGCTCATAGTTTTTTACTAATAAACCTTGTACATTTTCAACTCTTCATCTTATGTGAAATATGCACCTCCTTTAAAGAACTCCCCTTCCTTACATATGTCATACTTTTAATATTGCTCATAATTTTTTATTAATAAACCTTGTACATTTTCAACTCTTCATCTTATGTGAAATATGCACCTCCTTTAAAGAACTCCTCTTCCTTACATATGTCATACTTTTAATATTGCTCATAATTTTTTTCTAATAAACCTTGTACATTTTCAACTCTTCATCTTATGTGAAATATGCACCTCCTTTAAAGAACTCCTCTTCCTTACATATGTCATACTTTTAATATTGCTCATAGTTTTTTTTACTAATAAACCTTGTACATTTTCAACTCTTCACCTCATGTGAGCATTTACTCATTTTTGGGTATTTTCTTTTTACAAGTTGGATTTATCTCCTCCCTACACATGGATTGATGCTATTGGTCCATAGGAACCTTAATTGGACCATAGTCTAAAGATTTCTGAAAATCTAGACCCTTAGGCTAAGGTTCTTTATAGCTATTTTCAATTAATTCCAATTGCACATTGGAAAATTCTTTTTGAATTTCTGTTTCAGGGGAACTCATCTGAATTAGAAGAGATATTTTTCTATCCAAAAATATTCAAAATCTGAATATTCTCTCTCTAGAATATTTTTCTCTCTCTAGGCTAAAACAGATAGAAACAAGGTCTTTATATTTCTGAAGAGGGATTGATTACAGGGAAAGATACTAGACATCAAAAAGGGGGTGGGGGAGGAATCTTACATTCTACCCCACTTAAAAAAATGCGAGATGTCCTCATCTCGCAAACTGGGATAATTTCGCAAGATGCACGAATATGAGACTTAGAGAAAAATTTTAATCAAGATTGACCACCAAGATAAGTTTTAAAGAGAGCAAGATTCAAAATACGAACAAGATTTAAACTTTATTCATTCTCGGAACTTATACAGTAAAGATAGAGGAACTCTTTACACTTCCATAAGCCCGTCCATCATATGGTCACAAAAGCAGTCCTCACAAGCTGCACAAGTATAAGGTAACTCATCTATGGGAATGATTCTGTGGGTTATTGCTGTGCCTATCTCAGTGGTATGAGGTGTTCTAAGAAAAGGACCTTTGAGAGGCAAGCCAAAAACGGGGTAAAGGCATATCTTCTCATGAGGAAGAAAACACGCCAGTAAGAAGACCCGCTCAGAAAACCCAGGATGCCTTGATCTCATGACGCAGTAGTATCGGGGACCCAAACCCAAAGCTTCAATAACCATGGCCAAGCGGACATTGTTACGAAAGTGCTGCTGACCCCAGGGTGTTACCCTAGTTATGTCTTGATAGGTCCGCCATTTTGTCTGCGCTACAGAAGTTCCCAAGTGAGGGAAAAGTGAGCGCTCATACTGCTCTATAAAATCTTTCTTCACAGACTCCCTTGCGTCTTGAAGGTGAGAAATCATCATGGATAAAACTAATTCTTGTTGCCAAGCCATGAAGGAGATTAAGAAAGAAAGGAGATCGATGGAAGTAAGATTACTGTGAACGACAAGTATAAGTTACGACTTATATAAAGGAAGGAGCTAGCGTAACTTAGAAGCCAACGGTAACTTGCCACTGAAGTTTTACCGTCTTTCCATGATTTGGGTTTGGCACATTTTTCTATAGAAGGCATTCAAACTTTGAGATGAGGAGATAAAAGAAGCTCGTAAGCTAAATCACCTACTTTCTTTGGTCCACAATATCTGGGAGATAACTTCTTCCCAAGGGATAAAGAACTTCTTTTGGGCCGTACTCGAATGAAGACCAAAACCTTGATATCCAAAACATCGATTCTCCTTCTGAACTCATTGTTCTGAATCTTAAAACAGGTGGGGCTCTTGAGAAGTATTCAGGAAAAAGGTTCTTCCTTTTTTAAACAGAATCTTTCTTTTATTTTAGAGAGAGAATAATTATAAGATCAGAAAGGGAGATTCTTACTCCTGTATACCTCTAAGGCTGGGGGAGAATCTTACATTCTACCCCACTTGAAAAGTGCGAGATGTCCTCATCTCGCAAGGTAGAGGACAACTCTTTTTCTTAAGATCCAATTTATTCTGGGGTTCCTTATATTCTGGTCAACCCAACAGAATACGGGGATAATTATCCCTTATATAGAACTCATCATTAAATAACAATTCATTCAGATCATATCATTCATATCTTTAACACGATAATGGCCCATTAGTCTGAAAATTTTCCTTCTGAACATTCCTCCACAGGAATTTTAGTTAAGCAAGTTCTCAATTTGTCATCCCTTAACTTAATCTACCGTCTCAAGTGTTAACAGTAGCAATCTGACAGTACAATCCACTAATCTCATAGTGATTTGCTGAATTCATTATCATCATTCCAGTCATGAATATCATCACTGGGACTCGTCCCATTCATCCTCATTGTGGTTTCGCTCAGCTTATTACATTTCAACTAAATTTCAAAAATCGTCATTTTTCAATCAGAATCCAATTCAATTCATCAATTCTCAAACAGAATTAAAAATCATATCAACCACATTCGAAATCATCATCTGGATAGCATTAACGCTTATAATTTCAAGTCTTAGATTTACTCGTATATACTATCGGTAAAGAGCTGCAGTTATACCCTCGGTATATACGGATAGTCATGATACTCGAAACTATAAGGTAAATACCATCATGTCTAGGTCTCAAGCAAGTCAGGGTTCCATACAATTGCGGTACTTCCAATTGAAGACCCAATTACTAATTTACGAATTTCAATTTGAATTAACAATTTGTATGAATTATATCAAACAATTACAACCTTTTTGTGCGTCTTGATAAACTTTTGACATAATTTGCTCCTCAGTTGATCTTATTGGAGATCTATGACTTAAGTCTGATAAATAGATTTTTCTTTATCCGATCGTCCGTAAAAAAAACATTTGTATATTTATATACAAGTTGCAATAATTACATAGAGTGGTTCGGCTCCAAAATTCAAAATCTCTTCGAGAGACGTATAAGACGACGGTACTGGGCCATAGTCATGCCCTGTTACATAAGTTCTCTAACTGCGAAGGAAATTATTATTTTCTCCTTAGGGATAAATCGACTAAGGAGTCTATAAATTTGACATGAAAGTCTGAAATTTTGAGGTGTCGAATGATATAGAATGACACCACGCACCATTTTCAGCTTTAACAGGATCATAGTCAATGAGAGATTCTGCCACAGCATTGTATGGCGGTTGCAATGAGCGTGGACATATTGCCCTGCAACCCACTTATGTTGTATTCTCTCCACTGGGGTAGGAAAATATAAATCCTTGAAATGGCGTGCAAGTCTTACTCGGCTTGTTTGAGTTGAAGCGGAAGAGATGAGATGCTCGAAGGCAAATGCAATCATATCTTGAGACTGGGTGAGGTCGGGAATACCAGATAAATGTGGAACTTCCATCTATAAAAACAATTTCTTTGATTAAAATTTCTTCATTAAAGAAGCTTACGGGATGAAAATACATTATGAAAATGCTGTTTCTGAATTCTTATTACCAATTTCAGATAAGAATTTAATTATCTTTATTAGCTTTCAAAAGCGGCTCTGATACCAACTGTGAGATCCCTGTTCCCCACCGATCAACGGATTCGGGGTACTAGCAGCGGAAGTAGCACATCATGCGTGGGTAGGGGTCTCACACTCGGGGCCTCGCCCACGGATATCCGGACAAGAGACTAATCCGTCGGTTTGTCCAAAACCGAAACTGGAAAAACTTCCTTTACTCGGAAAGCATGGGCGATTCCACCAGGATAACTCTTTACTCTAACGTAGTCAAGATCATTACGGATCAACTGATCTGACTGCACCTTTAACGGTACTTGGTCAATTCAAGGTAGAAACTTGCACTTGGATCATTGGGATCAACGCTTTTTTCCCCACCAAGAGGCACAGCCGTTCATTTCTATCCATAGAACAATTTCTATCCGGGATTTACTTTATCTATCGTAAAAACAAAGTTGAGTCTCGATTTATGGATCCATCAGTCCAGCCTAACCCCATCCGATCCCATGGGTTAGCCAACCGCCCAACCACTGTAGTGATGGGATCCAATTTGGAATTTGGTTAGGTTTTGTCCCGGGTACCAAGGAAAAGAGTTCCAAGGTCCCCTATCCGGAATTTCATGCAAACATAAAACTAGCCACACCACTTACACACCCAATATGAAAATTGCCTTTTTCTTAGCATCAGCTAACTTTAAAACAATCCTTTAATGAAACCATAGTACCACTGATCACAATCTCCCAATTTATCCAGTTGATTCATAATTTCCCATCATTCCTTCATCAGAGTATCTATGGCATCATTGGCAACTAGAACGCTCACCACCTGTCCACACAGAGGCCGTTTCCATAGTTCCTAGCCCATAATACTCGGCAATATAATCACTTATCAAGATGGACTCTCGTTGAAGATCAGCAAGATCAACCAACAGATCCATATAAAAGAGCCATGGACTCATCCGTTGAGGACCAGCAAGGTCAGTCAACCAGATCCATGCCCGGTTTCACAAAACAACTCTTACTCCTTGTTCCAATATCTTCCTCGACGCACGCGTGGGTATCCTAGGCGACCCAGAGCCCGAGCACCGTATGGTCAGCACCCTCTAGGATCCTTCGTAGGTGACCTAGCGCTTCACTCATAGGCCGCTTCCTTGGTCCCTCATCCACCGTACCGGAAGCTCACCATTTTAATCGAACCGAGGCTGGTCAAGACCTCGGTCGACCTTGCTACGCGAGACGTCCTCCATTGACTCTCCGTCAGCAGTTGCAACTTTATCAGTTAGGTCTCCACGACCTTAATCACAAGACGGTCAAAATGCTTCCCCAGCATTCTTGACATAAAACAGCCATTTACAAACAGCATTTACAAATAGTTTACAAATACAGTTTCTATATTAACTCTCATTTTTCCACATTATCCCTCATTAATCCACATTACTTATTCCACATTCCATGTATATGTGTACTCATCCAATCACCTCCTTTTCCATCTCTTCACTTCAGATTCCTTCACATCACATATCATATATTCACATCCATATCCACATCCATACATCCACATCCACATCCACATTCACATCCATACATCCACATCTACATGCTTATCTCCATTTTTACATCCTCATTTATACATCCACATCCCATATCCACATTCATACATACACATCCATATATCCACATCTACATCCACATACATACATACATACATCCACATCCACATTCCACATTCACATCTATACATCCACATCTACATTCACATTCACATACATCCACATCCACATTCCCATACATCCACATCTATACATCCACATTCCACATTCACATCTACATTCACATTCACATACATGCATCCACATCTACATGCTTACCTCCATTTTCACATCCTCATTTATACATCCACATCCCATATCCACATTCATACATACACATCCATACATCCACATCTACATCCACATACATACATACATCCACATCCACATTCCACATTCACATCTATACATCCACATCTACATTCACATTCACATACATCCACATCCACATTTCCATACATCCACATCTATACATCCACATTCCACATTCACATCTACATCCACATCTACATCCACATTTACATCTATGCATATACATCTTCATGCATATATCCATTTTCATGTTCATACATTCACACTCCCATCTCCATATCCACACATCCACATACATACATCCATTTTCACATTCCCATTTATATAACCCCATATACTTTCACATCTAATCTTTTACATCACATCCATTCTCGCCCTATCACAACCCATATACAGCTTATCCTATCACATACACTTCTTACCTCATCCCCCCATACACATCTTAATTCATCTTATCACATCCTAACTTATTTCATAAGCATCTTATCACCTCTTATCACACCTCTTATCACATCCTATCACTTTCCATACGCATCTTATCAATTCTTATCACATCTCATACACCTCTTATCACATCTTATCACATTTCATATCTTTTTTTTTTTTTTATAAAGAGAATTCTTTTATTTGATATAAGATTTCTCTACACATTTATTTATACATAAATTCCATTTAAGGAGACTAACACTTTCGAAATTAAAATCAATCTTTTATGCATCTTCTTATGCATGATTTCAATTTGGTAGGGAATTATACTTTTAGAATAAAAGAATTTCTCTTATGCATCTAAGTTAAGCATAAAATCCATTTATGAGGAAAATCATACTTTTAGTATAAAAAGAATATCTTTTATGCATACCTATATGCATGAAATCCAATATGATAAAAGTAACACTTTTGATATAAAAATTTTTCCTTTATGCATACTTCTATGCATGAAAATTAAAAATGATAAAAGTAACACTTTTGATATAAAAATTTTCCTTTATGCATACTTCTATGCATGAAAATTAAAAATGATAAAAGTAACACTTTTGATATAAAAATTTTCTTTTATGCATACTTTTATGTATGAAATAAAAATGATAAAAGTAACACTTTTGATATAAAAATTTATCCATTATGCATACTTCTATGCATGAAAATAAAAATGGTAAAAATAACACTTTTGATATAAAAATTTATCCTTTATGCATAATATTAAAATTCAATTTCTCCATGATTATAATGAAATTCTTTCAATTAATCTAGGATGATGATTCCTAGAATATGGTAGGAAGTCCTCTTTTTATGCTTTGAATGAAAATTTTTTTATGCATAATTTTTATAAAAATTTTGCCATAGCTCCGCTGCTATGACTGATAAATCTCAATTTTTCTAAGGGATAAAGCTTATCATTAAGGAAATAATTAAAATGATTCTCTAATTGGATCCTTAATCCATAATGGATTGAATCATCAATATACATAAACTAAAAGCATAAGAAAAAGCCATTAATTTGGCCTCAAGCATAGCTTTATCTTGGGTTAAGGAAAAGCTTTATGAAAAGCTTGATTAGGATTGAGAATGGGTCATGAGTATGACCATTTCTTGAGTGAGAGAGAGAATTTACATAAGAATCATTAGAATTTAAACATAAATGAAAATTAACTTCAATAGCATTTATTAAATTATGTAACTCTTCACTACTATTCAAACTTCAATAGCATTTAAAAAAAACCATACCAATTAAACTTCTCAAGCTTGAGAGGGGTTGAGAAGAGAGAAACATTGAGAAATTATAGAAAGATGAATATTCACTAATTACCTTACAACTTGCTTGATTCTTTGTTCACGGTAGAGGCCCCCAACCAATCAATTGGTTAAGTATGTTGATGGAGCCACTAATGGGGATTGAAGAAAGAGGGAAGCTCCAAAAACTAGTGAATTATTAAATGAATTCACAGTTCTTGGCTTAGGTGGAGTAGAGTAACGATGCATAAACACTATCTATTTTTCAACAAGGTTGAGGCTTCTATTTATAGGAAAAATTGAGCTCCTAACCAAACAAAGTGATTCTAGAATTTTCTAAATCAGTTTGGTCAATATTTGACCATTTTTAGGTCAGTTAAGCTAACTTTTTGGAACTAGACTTGAATGAGGAGAGAGGAGAGATGAAATATCTCAATTTTTATGAGTTTAAAACTCATTCAAGCATGTGAAATATGCACCTCCTTTAAAGAACTCCCCTTCCTTACATATGTCATATTTTTAATATTGCTCATAGTTTTTTACTAATAAACCTTGTACATTTTCAACTCTTCATCTTATGTGAAATATGCACCTCCTTTAAAGAACTCCCCTTCCTTACATATGTCATACTTTTAATATTGCTCATAATTTTTTATTAATAAACCTTGTACATTTTCAACTCTTCATCTTATGTGAAATATGCACCTCCTTTAAAGAACTCCTCTTCCTTACATATGTCATACTTTTAATATTGCTCATAATTTTTTTCTAATAAACCTTGTACATTTTCAACTCTTCATCTTATGTGAAATATGCACCTCCTTTAAAGAACTCCTCTTCCTTACATATGTCATACTTTTAATATTGCTCATAGTTTTTTTTTACTAATAAACCTTGTACATTTTCAACTCTTCACCTCATGTGAGCATTTACTCATTTTTGGGTATTTTCTTTTTACAAGTTGGATTTATCTCCTCCCTACACATGGATTGATGCTATTGGTCCATAGGAACCTTAATTGGACCATAGTCTAAAGATTTCTGAAAATCTAGACCCTTAGGCTAAGGTTCTTTATAGCTATTTTCAATTAATTCCAATTGCACATTGGAAAATTCTTTTTGAATTTCTGTTTCAGGGGAACTCATCTGAATTAGAAGAGATATTTTTCTATCCAAAAATATTCAAAATCTGAATATTCTCTCTCTAGAATATTTTTCTCTCTCTAGGCTAAAACAGATAGAAACAAGGTCTTTATATTTCTGAAGAGGGATTGATTATAGGGAAAGATACTAGACATCAAAAAGGGGGTGGGGGAGGAATCTTACACTGATGGTTGTTATGTTGAAGACTTTAAAGGAAGACTTTAAAGACAAGTGCAGGTTGGTTGTTGCAAAAGGTAACAGAGTGGGCAGAATGTTTACGTTGAATGTAGACATGCCTGAAATGAGTGCTGCGATGTTTGCAAATGGTTCAAGAATTGTTGCAGACACAGACATTTGGCATAAAAGAATTGGACATGTGAATGTGCAGAGAATGAAGTCTATGCAGACTAAAGGAATTGTGACAGGGCTGCCAAAATTTAAAGTGGAAGGTATGCAGAGAATATGTGAGTCACCCCGAGCATGTTTGCAGGTTAAAGAAAGCCTTGTATGGCTTAAAACAAGCACCAAGAGCATGTTCGCAGGTTAAAGAAAGCCTTGTATGGCTTAAAACAAGCACCAAGAGCATGGTCTGACAAGACTTCAGAATATCTTGTAACTATTGGCTTTCATGTAGCCCTTTCATGTAGCCAATGCAGATTTCTTGCTGTATGTGAGACATGGTGATAGAGGGGTTGTGCTTGTTGTCATCTATGTAGATGACTTGATCATTACGGGGGACCATGATGCAGAGATCTTTGATGTAAAGATCTTGCTTAGACAGTAGTTTGAGATGAAGGATCTGGGAGAGCTTAGATATTTCTTGGGCATTGAGGTGATTAGGTCACCACATGGTATTGGATTATGGTATTGGATTACTGCAAAGACAGTATGGCTTGGACATGTTGTCCAAGTATGGTATGACAGGCTGTAAGCCTATTTTTGTGCCATTGGATCAGAATGGCAAGCTGAGTGCATATTCAGGAGAGATCTTGGAGGATCCTACTATGTATAGGCGCATAGTAGAAAGCTTGATCTACATGACGATCACCAGACCAGATTTGAGCTATGTTGTTGGGTTAGTGAGTCAGTTTATGCAAGTTCCACGAAAACCGCATTTGGATGCATTGAGATGCATACTGAGGTATGTGAGGTCTACTTTGCATTGTGGACTATTCTATGAGACTAGGACAGAGATATGTGTACATGGGTACATAGATGCTGATTGGGCTGGTAGTCATTAGGAACTCAATGGAGTCTTCTTGGGTCCTTTTATTTGGCAGTTTAAGGGAGTCAAACCTTTTCTCTTAAGAAGAAACGTTTTCTAATTAGAAGCTTCAAAACGGCTACTTTATTCGAATTTAAATTTTGGGGGGGAAATGGAATTTAAAATCTAGCGGATAAAACCATATCATGTAACATATCTATGGAAAGCTCTTGATGCGTAGATCACGGATCTATAATCTCCGCTCAAATCGGAGCTTGTATGTAGAAGTTATGGAGGTCCGAAAATTGTAAAATTGCCCCCTCCCCTTTTTGGGGGAAAAAGTGCACCCTTTGACCACTCTTACACCTCTCTTACAAACCATTGGTTTTTGCTTACATGGCGGGCTCCTATTTGTCAAAAAGTTAAACGTTTCCATAACCTCATGGCAAATTAAAGGGCCCAAGAAGACTCCATTGAGTTCCTAATGATCTCAGATAGAAGATCTACTAGTGGCTTCATGTTTTCTTTGGGGAGTGCTGCTGTGACTTGGAGTAGCAAGAAGCAGCCTACGGTTGCTCTATCCAGTACAGAGGCCGAGTATAGAGGACCTGCTATGGCAGCATGTGAGGTAGCTGGATTGAGAAAGCTACTTTGCAGATTTGGGTCTATCAATGTATAGATAAGTTGTCGTTTTCTGTGACAACATTAGTAGTATACAGTTGGCAAGGAACCCAGTTTTTCATGCTCGCACGAAGCATATAGCGGTCCACTACCATTTTGTCAGAGAGAAGGTCTTGGCAGGAGACCTTGACCTTGTTTATGTCAGCACACAGGATCAGGTAGCTGACATCTTCACCAAAGCATTGGGTATAGAGAAGCTCCGCAGATTCAGGGCTTCGCTTGGTGTACATGAGATGGAGTTGAGCTCAAGGGGGAGTGTTGAGATATCGAGCTTGTCTAGTGAGGCGGTAGCAACTGGAATCAACGAAATTGAAAATGAAGAAGCATTAATATCAGCAGAAGGTGAAGATGAGATGAAGAAGAAGCAGCATCAGTGAGGTGGTGGAAGCTACAGACAAAGCCGGTAGCACATGACTGGCATCATCGCATATTCTGCAACAGAGTCGCCATAGCTTGGCGAGGCAAGGAAGAAGACGACCCTGTGTGTGTCAGGGAATCTGACGCGTGCAGCGAATTGGCTAGTCGGCGCTCAGAGGCACATTCAACGCATTCAACGCACGTTCAGAGATGGATTTTCTTTTTTCAAAAAAAATTCTAGACCCTTAGCCTTGTTAGGGTTGTTTCACACACCCTCATTCACATGTTTTTTTAAAGGATAATATCCTATCCCTAAAGGATTACAAGTTCAAGCTCTTGTTCAAAAGTGAACTTGTAGATGGTGTTTTGAAAACTCTCTCCATGTCCCTGAAAAATTGGGCAAATATCGGCTTGTAAAACAAAGTCGTGGATGATTTTTTACATTGGGTCCGTTGTCTAGCTTCGGCCAAAATGATTGTATTGTTCACCCATGATTACGAGGGTAATCGTACCCGAGTTTAAAACTCAAAACGAGATATGTATTATTCACCCATGGTATGAGGGTAACCATGCCCGAGATCACCGAGAAGCTCAAATGGTTATTGTGATGTGGGCAAGAGTGATGTACGTGTGAGGTGCATGCGCATGGGTTGGTTCCAACCCGAACTTCCATGTTCAAATCGGACTCAATGGTTCCGCTGTGAGCAAGTCGGCTCAAAATGGACTAGGTGTCTAAGTGATAGACACGGGCACACATGTTTTGTTGATGGACACTCCAATGTATCATTGAGGGGGAGTGTGAAACGATAGCGATTGCATTTGTGCAATGCTACATTGATATGGGTGATGGATGATGGGTGAGTTGTGGAACACCTCGATTAAGAGGGGGTGTTGAAAGATGTAATCGCGGTGATGTGTGTATGTGGGAAAGCACCCTAGAGGTGCAAGATATTGTGGTGAGATAGGAATGCCACATGTAATATTGCATGGTGTGTGAGAGTTGATCAAAAGAGTGGAAAAGGAGTTGCCACATGGATGATGATGTGTAAAGTGGTATAAGGCTAGAAAGCCTATATCATTGTATGGTTCATTGTGATATGCAAGTGAAAAGAGCTATTGTTGAGTGTGCAATCTCTCTCTCTCTCTCTCATGGAGTTTTTAGTGTGGTTTAATCTATCTTAATCTTATGCTTAATCTATGTTTATCACCATGATCAATCCCATTTTTAGATTGTTAACATTCTTGTTGGGACACTCAGCCACTTGTTGGTGAGGTACACCACAGTTGTAGCACTATATGGGTGGTCTTTTAGTTGTCTGATTCATGTCCCTAGCCCGTGGTATCAAGGCTGCTAAGTACACAGAGTACATTTAACACCATATTAGATAATTTGGGAAAAATCCCATTCCCATTTGAAAAATGGGATCATGGTGAACCTATCCAAGCTTTTGTCAAAACCCCATCATGTGACATATCATTAGAAAGATCTTGAAGAGTAGGATCTAAATCTATAATGTCCGACAAATTTTGGAGTTAATATGCTCAAGATATGGCCAAAACTATGTTGAAAAGGTAATTCCCAAAGTATGAGATTTTTCCCAAATTATCTAATATTGTCTTATTTGATCACCCTACATAGTGACTTAGGATTTGTGAGGGTGGGCTTGTTGGCTCTTGGGTTTCATAAGTAGGATTTTCTAGGATTTCTCACTCATTCCCATCCTCAAAGATTTCCATTAGGGTTATCTGATAAACTGGTGTGACTTTGGGTAATTGGAGTGGCAAGGGCATTTTTGGTACCCTAAGGATTCCTCTTTAGGCCACCTCTTGGCTAGGTTGAGGTGTGTTATGATGTGCTAGAGCTGGAAAAGCCAACGGTTTCCTGGGGTTGGTGGGTAGTGCATGCAGCAAAGCTTGAGCTAGAGCAGCCTTGTGAGATGAAAGCAGTTGGAGTTTTTGTGATTTCCCCACTTTACACAATATGTACAAGAGAGTCTTGGATGGAGTCTTAGATGAGGACAATCGGTGTGCTAGTATGGTTTTCTTGACAGGCCGGGCACCATACGAGTTTCCTTCTAGGATAAAGATGTGGATGGCCCCCTTGATCTTGGCCTTGGTTGATCCTCCATTTCTAGGTCATCTCTTGCATTAGGGGAGCGGCCAAATGATCTAAACTTTGTCCATACGTAGACTCTTTACCCTTTTCATTAGGCTTTGTACTGGTGGTCTTGAAGGAGGCTTTTAATGCGCCTTCATAGAGTTTTCGGGAACATGTTCCCTTGAAGTTGTCCTCAAACTTCAAAGCACTCCTGCAACATTGTTCAAAGGACGTATGGTCTAAGGAAAACAAGGAGTTATGTAGGCAAATATTGTCGAGTCTCTCCAGAAATCTCCCAATTAATATTTGATCAGAGAACATTCTTGCACTACATCATGAATGGAGATATCTGACTCTATTAATGGTTTCACCCTCATTTTGTTTAACGTTATTTAGCTATTCCATGAGGCTCCATTGGGTACCTTGACGAGAATACCCCACTTTGAAAGCTTCTTTTAAAGCTGTGAAGGAATCTTTATTATCTATATTTAAAGATTTAGACCATTGGCCTGCTTTTCTATCCAAGGCAAGGCCAAAAGCACTTATCTTAGTCTGGTCATCTACGTGGCCAAATGCTTCGCAAATCTGATTAAATATCTTCAGGTGAGTAATGGGGTCACCTGTACTATCAAACTTTGTGATCAACTTAGAGATGTTTGCTTGTTTGGCTCGTTCCAGTTTAGGTTGAGTAGGTGCAGGGGAAGTGATGCCCATGCTACCCCCCTCCCTTTTTCCATGGCTAATCTTAACATTTTAGGTGTCAACCTTGTCATGGTAGGAGTTGGTGGTGCTAGTTGGAGAATGGTTTGTGGAGGACTGGGTCCGAGTGGATAATGGACTATCAAAGGCCTTTGCCCTCTAGGAGGACTAGGTTGTGGGCCACGTGGTCCTGTTTGGTATATTGGGTATGCCCCTTCAAGTGGGTACTACTGATAGACAGGCAGGCTTGGTCGTTGCAATGGGCTTGGGTAGACCTACCCTCTTTGGTATGATGTCTCAAGCCTTTGGAAAGACGGACCTTGTTTTTGGTCCAATAAGGTTTCTGGAGCTCTGAATGAATTAGACACCCTTGAGATAAGTATGGCTCTCGAGACTGGTAACTGGGTTTGGGTTTGATGGCTGTCTCTACAGCTAACTTCTGCACTAGGATCTAAAGGCAAAACATGCCTACTTTCTTGGGTTTGATCCATATCTCTCACCCTAGGTTATAGATCTTCAGATTGTGTGTTTCCCTCATAAGGCTTTACTAAGAATGTGTTGGAGAGATAGGAGCTGGTTCTTGGATGGATGGTCTATCCATACATTGTGGTTCAGGCTCTCTTTCCTCAGGGTCTGGGGTCCTTCCTCCACTACTAGGGATGTCTTCATTCTCACTAGTAATGTTGACAAAGAGACAAGCACCCTTTGACTCCACTTGGTATTTACCAATGGGTCTGATCTTACTTGCAAAGGGGCGTCTCCAGAGCTTACTTCGTCAATGAGAGGTTTGTTTCACACCAACCTACCCAAGCATAGGTTCATGGAAATATAGAAGTAATGTGTAGAACCCTCTAACAAAAGATATATATATATATATATATATTGAAAAAGGAATGACTGTATGCTTGTGAGCCAATGGGCGTATGCCTTTAGAATGATATGGGAATAGACATTCGCTTCTCAAGGAGATAAGGAATGGACGTTTGCTGCCAGATTGGCATGCACTTTGAAGATGAAAAGATGGAACGTGCGTTCACTTCAGAAAAGAAGAGAACGGGCATTCAAAGTTTAGTGTTGTGTGGAACAGGCGTTCACTTCTCAGGTGAAGAGGAACAAGTGTTCGCTTTACGGATTGGCATGGATGTGCACTTCAAAGTTGAAGGATGGAATAGGCATTTGCTTCAGATTAGAAGAGAATGAGCATTCGAAATTTGATCCGGAATGGAACGGGCATGGCAATAGAACCCACAAACGTTCACTTCCAAAAGAGCAAGAATGGACGTGCGCTTCTGATGAGAGAAGGAATGGGCATTCGAGGTTGGATGATGCAGATTGGAACAAACGTGGCAATGAAGCCATGGGCGTTCGCTTCAAAAAACTGAATGAAATGGGTGTTTACTTTAGACTCTAAAGAGAACAGGCATTCACTTGCAAGATCTAGGATCAAAGATAAGACGCGGGCGTGGCAGTTGCAATTGTGCACTGGAATTAGAATTTTCTTCTTAGGGGAGAAGGAACGGAGATGGCAAGTTTAGGAATGAACGTGGCATTTTGGACGTGTGCTTCTCAAAGCTACTTGTTAGAATGTTGTTTTGTCTAGGATTTTCTTCCTTCTCCTACTGATTTGGGTATCTTCTTATGATTTTTTTAATGTTTTTTGTTTTAACAAGGAGCTAGATGTAGTCTCTAACTACTTATTGATGCCTATAGTGCATGATTTAAGCTAATAATTTGTAATTAATTTAATAACTAAGCTAGAATGCAAACATAAGGAAAAAACTCACATAATTGAGATTTGCTTGAATGTTCAGGGCAAGGTAAAAGCACTCACGTGCTTCTCCTGCTCTCGACGAAGACTCAAATGCTCTAATTCTTGATCAACAACCAAAGATTAGGGTAATCGTCATCAAAACACAAAACCAAACAAGGTTAATCAACCTATCGATGGATTTGCACTCCAACCAAGCTAAATCAAACACTCTAGCTAATGAATCAAGTGAAGGACCCTAAGCCAAATGACTTCCCCAGTAACATCACCAAAAATGTTAAGGAATAACATACTACCTTGCATATACAAGAGAAAAGAGAAGATAAAGATGCATGCAAGGGTCGAATCTGGTGAATGGCATTTGGCCAACCCTATGGGTTAACTCTTTGATGTGAAGCCGCTATAGGAGCTCACTCCACACTCTCCTTGTGTCACCCAAAACTAGTCTTCCTAGTTTTACTAGCTCTATTTACATCAAATCCTCATGACCGTCCTTACACATGTCATAAGATCGGTCATCCCATGTCTAATTTACAATTAGCGCATTGCACGGTTACAAAAGGATGTGTTACAAAAGTGGCGTATTAGCCACGCAAAAGGTCATGTTAACCGGAGTGGTTAACACCAATATTTTTCATCTACATCTAGGTATAGATTTTACTAAGCATAGGAAATATTTTATTTATCATTTTTGGCTCCTTGATTTCTTATTAAACTTTTGATAATATTTTCTAAAGTTATTTTTCCTTTTTTTGAATTAATGTGCTAGAGGGTTGCACATATACATATGTGCAAATGGGAAGGATCCAATAAAATTGCAATAAAATTGTACACATGAGAGGGACCCCATAAAATTGTGCACTTATAGGCTTAATCTAATTTTCTCTACATTAACCCTAATCATTTATCTAGTCCTATTTTCTCAAGGTCTCAAGCTTTTCTTGTTAATTAGAACATTTCTCTCACTAGTCTCTCTCTAGAGCATGCACTATAAAAAGAAATACCCCCTGTAAAAATAATACCTCTTACAATTTTAGGAGATATATTATATTTGTTTTTTTGAAAAATGGTTGAGAAGGGCTACAAGAAGCGATGTTTAACCCTTATGGATGTTATGTAGAAGATTTCAATAACCAATATCGTGTGGCGGGGAACATAATTGGCAAAATGTTTACACTAGATGTAAACATGCCTAAAGTGAAGGCTTTAATGTTTTTGCATGGTACAAGTGTGATTACAAACATTGACAGTTGGCATGAATGTAGGCATAAATGCAAAGAGAAATATACAGTCCAAAGTATTGTTACATGTGTGCTGCTCAAAGTGGATAGAATGCACAAAGTATGTGAAGCATGCCAATTGGGAAAATAGTCTAAGGATGTAAGTCAAAGATAATTGGATGTAGTATATTTTTATGTTTGAACCAACAAAGATGACATCAATCAAAGGATACAACTATTATGTATCTTTTTATTGATGAGATCACATGGGTATACTTCATGAAAGAAAAAAGTGAAGTGTTTATACATTTTGAGCGCTTCAAGGCTATGGTTGAGAAACAAAAAGGCATACAAATAAGATACCTTAGATTAAATGATGGTGTTAGAGAAAATTTCTCCAATGAATTCAATGATTATCTAAGAAGGCATGAGATAAAGAGGTAATTTACATGCAAGCACACCCCACATAGTAAAATGGGATTGTCGAAAGGAATAATAAATATGCATATTTTAGAATTTTCCATGTGTTAATGTGAATGAGAAAATAATGCCTCACTATTTTTGGATTGAACGCAATAGCAAACAATTGTAGAGCCCCCACTTTAGCAATTCATGGCATGGCCCTTCAACAAAACTTTATTGGTATAAATCTAGATTTAGCACATTTGAAAGTGTTTGTTTTTGGGTTCATTACATATGTACATGTTTGCGAATAAGGTGAGAAGCAAACAATTTTCCAAGGTAGACACTATAACAACCCCACTATGTGTAAGAGTGAGTAGGGATGTTGTGTTTGATGAGATGAGTAGCTGGTATACACCAGTGAGAATGATTCTATAGAGGTTTATCCCAACACAAGATTCCTCCAGTATACATTCGTTTAGTGTGCCAACATGCCATAAAGAGTCCTCCAATATACATTCATTTAGTGTGTAAATGGGCCATAAAGACTCCTCCAATATATGATCATTTAGGGTGCCAATGGGGGCATAAGGACTCATAGAGTCTTTGAGAGTTCAAGAGCTTTCACAAAGGCAATCGTGACTAAAACTCCAAATGTAGTAAAAATATACTTTTTGAGGAGAGTTTGGGTCAATCAAGGAGATATAAATCACCAATATAAGTATGCCTAAGCTAGCATCTTTAACATCACTAATGTATAGAGGGACATAGAGAGAACCCCTAGTTAGTCGGTGTTATCATGTTGCTAGTGATCAAGTGACATATGCACATGAGGATGATAATACATGCATCCTAGAAAGATCTGGGAAAGGGGAGTTTTACCACCCACCAATACGAACCTGGAACATAGGACTTCAGGGCCAAGTGGACCACTCCTGAGGGAATCACCTCAAGACTTGGAAGTGTAGCACAGCTAGAGAAGAATTTTCTTTCTACTCCACAAGGCAAAAAAAACATAGAATCAAGGCCAAATTCAAGATCCCTTCCCCATTCGACCCAACATATGATGAACACTTAGTTTCCATAGGGATAAGAACCATTAGCTGAGAGCCTTTTGAGAGAACTAAATCGACAACTCTAGTTGAACTAGTAGTGCTATAGTGTAAGATTCCACCCCAGCCTCTCAAGATGTCCAGCATCTTTCCCCTGTAATCAATCCCTCTTCAGAAATATAAAAGACCTTGTTTCTAACTATTTTAACCTAGAGAGAGAAAATACTCTAGAGAGAGAATATTCAGATTTTTAATATTTTTGGATAGAAAATTATCTCATCTTATTAAAATAAGTTCCCCTGAAACAGAAATTCAAAAAGAACTTTCCAATGTGCAATTGGAATTAATTGGAAATGGGTATAAAGAACCTTAGTCTAAGGGTCTAGATTTTCAGAAATCTTTGGATTATGGTCCAATTAAGGTTCCTGTGGGCCAATAGGATCAATCCATGTGTGGGAAGGAGATAAATCCAATTTTGTAAAAGAAGATACCCAAAAATGAGTAAATGCTCACATAAGATGAAGAGTTGACTATGTACAAAGTTTATTAGTAAGAAACTATGAGTAATTTTAATAGTATGAGATAATTGGGTATAATGATTTCATTTTGACACATATGTAAGGAAGGAGAGTCCCTTCAATACTCACATAAGATGAAGAGTTGAATATGTACAAGGTTTATTAGTAAGAAACTATGAGTAATATCAAAATTATGAGATATTTTGGGTATCCAAAAATGAGTAAATGCTCACATAAGATGAAGAGTTGAAAATGTACAAGGTTTATTAGTAAAAAACTATGAGCAATATTAAAAATATGAGATATTTTGGGTATAATCATTCCATTTTGACACATATGTAAGGAAGGGGAGTCCATTAAAGGAGGTGCATATTTCACATGCTTGAATGAGTTTTAAACTCAAAGATAATGTAATATTTTTATCTCTCCTCTCTCTTGAACCAAACCAAATAAAAAAGGAACCAAACCGAATCAAAAAGTAACCAAACAAGGTCCAAATCTAGTCCAAATTCAACCAAATTGAATCTGGAAAATTCTAGAAATTAGTTAGCCTTGGTTAAGAGCCTCCCTCTCCTATAAATAGAACATGAGTCCTTTGAAAAAAAAGAGGAGAATTTTACTATTCTAGAACTATGCTGAAATAATGATAATATTTACTATTCTCTAAAATTCTCTCCAATTTGTAAGAAATTGGAGCTTCCCTCTTTCTTCAATCCCCATTGGTGGCTCCATCAACATACTAAACCAATTGATTGGTTGGGGGCCTCTACCGTGAACAAAGAATCAAGCAATTTGTAAAGTAAGTGGTGAATTTTGATCTTTTCTATAATTTCTCAATGTTTCTCTCTTCTCAACCCCTCTCAAGCTTGAGAAGCTTAATTAGAATGGTTTTTGAATGCTATTGAAGTAATTAATGAATGATAATAAAGAATTACATAAATTTCCATTTATGCTTAATTCTAATGGTTTTTATGTAATATCTCTCTCTCACTCAAGAAATGGTCATACTCATGACCTGTTCTCAATCCAAATGAAGCTTTTCATAAAGCTTTTTCTTAATCCAAGATTAATCTATGCTTAAGACCAAATCAATGGCTTTCCCTATGCTTTTAGATTATGTATTTCATGAATGTTGATGATTCAATCCATTATGGGTTAATGATCCAATTAGGGATCATTCTAATCATTTTCTTAATGATAAGCTTTATCTCTTAAGATAATTGAGATTTATCAGTCATAGCAGCAGAGCTATGGTAAAATTTTTATAAAAATTACACATAAAATAATTTCATTCAAAGCATGAAAAGAGGACTTCCTACCATATTCTAGGAATTATCATCCTAGATTAATAAAAAAATTTTATTGTAATCATGGAGATGTGGATGTATGCATGTAGATGTAGATGTATAGATGTGGATGTGAATGTGGAGGTGAATGTATGCATGTAGATGTAGATGTATGGATGTGAATGTGAATGTGGATGTGGATGTATGCATGGAGATGTGGATGTATGCATGGAGATGTGGATGTATGCATGTAGATGTAGATGTATAGATGTGGATGTGAATGTGGAGGTGGATGTATGCATGTAGATGTAGATGCATGGATGTGAATGGGAATGTAGATGTAGATGTATATGTATAGATGTGGATGTGAATTGTAATCATGTAGATGTAGAGTGAATGGGAATGTAGATGTAGATGTATAGATGTGGATGTGAATGTGGAGATGGATGTATGCATGTAGATGTAGATGTATGGATGTGAATGGGAATGTAGATGTAGATATATAGATGTGGATGTGAATGTGGAGGTGGATGTATGCATGTAGATGTAGATGTATAGATGTGGATGTGAATGTGGAGGTGGATGTATGCATGTAGATGTAGATGTATGGATGTGAATGTGAATGTGGATGTGGATGTATGCATGGAGATGTGGATGTATGCATGTAGATGTAGATGTATAGATGTGGATGTGAATGTGGAGGTGGATGTATGCATGTAGATGTAGATGTATGGATGTGAATGGGAATGTAGATGTAGATGTATAGATGTGGATGTGAATGTGGAGGTGGATGTATGCATGTAGATGTAGATGTATAGATGAGGATGTGAATGTGGAGGTGGATGTATGCATGTAGATGTAGATGTATGGAGGTGAATGTGAATGTGGATGTGGATGTATGCATGGAGATGTGGATGTATGCATGTAGATGTAGATGTATAGATGTGGATGTGAATGTGGAGGTGGATGTATGCATGTAGATGTAGATGTATGGATGTGAATGTGCATGTAGATGTGGATGTATGGATGAGGATGCATGAATGAGCATGTAGATATGGATGTATGAATGTGGATGTGGATGTATGCATGTATACATATAAATGTGGATGTATGGATGTGAATGTACATGTAGATTGGGTTAATGTGGAAAAATGAGAGTTAATATAGAAATTGTATTTGTAAACTATTTGTAAATGCTGTTTGTAAATGACTGTTTTATGTCAAGAATGTTGGGGAAGCATTTTGACCATCTTGTGATTAAGGTCATGGAGACCTAACTGATAAAGTTGCAACTGCTGACGGAGAGTCAATGGAGGACGTCTCGCGTAGCAAAGTCGGCCGAGGTCTTGACCAGCCTCGGTTCGATTAAAATGGTGAGCTTCCGGTACGGTGGATGAGGGACCAAGGAAGCGGCCTATGAGTGAAGCGCTAGGTCACCTGCGAAGGATCCTAGAGGGTGCTGACCATACGGTGCTCGGGCTCTGGGTCGCCAAGGATACCCACACGTGCGTCGAGGAAGATATTGGAACAAGGAGTAAGAGTTGTTTTCTGAAACCGGGCATGGATCTGGTTGATTGACCTTGCTGGTCTTCAACGGATGAGTCCATGGCTCTTTATATGGATCTGTTGGTTGATCTTGCTGATCTTCAACGAGAGTCCATCTTGATTTTTATAAGTGACTATATTGCCGAGTATTATGGGCTAGGAACTATTGAAAAGACCCCTGAGTGGACAGGTGGTGAGCGTTCTGGTTGCCAATGATGCCATAGATACTCTGATGAAGGAATGATGGGAAATTAAGAATCAATCGGATAAATTGGAAGATGGTGATCAGTGATACTATGGTTTCATTAAAGGATTGTTTTAAAACTGGTTGAATCTGTTTAAAAAAGGCAATTTCATATTGGGTGTGTAAGTGGTGTGACTAGTTTTATTTTTGCATGAACATCCGGCTAGGGGGCCTGGGAACTCTTTTCCCTGGTACCCGGGACAAAAAAATCAAATTGTAAATTGGATCCCATCACTACAGTGGTTGGGAGGTTGGCTAACCCATGGGACTGGATGGGATTAGTAGGAGGCTGGACTGATGGATCCATAAATCGAGACTCAATTTCTGTTTACGATATATAAAGTAAATCCTGGATAGTAATTGTTCTATGGATAGGAATCAACGGCTGTGCCTCTTAATGGGGGAAAAAGCGTTGATCCCAATGATCCAAGTGCAAGTTTCTTCCTTGATCTGACCGAGTATCTTTATAGGTGCAGTCGGCGGATCAGCTTGATCAGTAATGGTCTTGACTACGTTAGAGTAAAGAGTTATCCTGGTGGAATCGCCCATGCTTTCCGGGTGAAGGAAGTTTTTTCGGGTTCGGTTTTGGAAAAACCGACGGATTAGTCTCTTGTCCGGATATCCGTGGGCGAGGCCCCGAGTGTGGGACCCTGCCCCACGCAAGAAATGCTACTTCCGCTGCTAGCACCCCGAATCCGTTGTGCGGTGGGGACAGGGATCTCACAGTTGGTATCAGAAATGATGTGGTTTGATTTTTGTAGAAATATCAACATATCTCATAAATGCCATGTCCTCATAGTGAGAATGAATCAGTGGTGTGAGTATTGTAGAAGATATTAAAATCATGAATCTACCAACCATGCCCACTGAATGATGAGAATTACTAGAGTTCTAGCATTGTTGGCACCCCCATAAAAGTTAGCATTTCCATCACCACCTCTTAGTGGTGCAAAACTAGCTTATTCAAGTAGGATGTCATTAGGAATCCTTATAGGGACATGGAGATTCCACCTCTATTTCTACCTCCTAAAGCCTTACCACTAGGAACCACTCTTAATCCTTATAGGGACATGGAGATTTAACCTCAAAATCTACCTCCTCAAGCTTACCACCCAGGAGCCACTCCTATGAGGCTATTTAAGATTGAGTCAATTATTGATAAACCTCTTAACACACATCACATACTAAGTCAGTGGTTGGAAGCAATTAATTAAGCATCAATATACCAACTCAAACATTTAATGCTATGAACACACACCAACTGACCACCTTAATGTAAATGGAACTTGACTTCTATGTCAAATATCCTGACTTAGTGGTTGGAAGCCCACCAAGTGAACACCACATACACCAACTTGGACATTTAATGCTATAAACACACACCGAGTGACCACCTTAATGCAAATAGTGAGGTAGATAGCATCAAGAGCTTATCAACCAATAGATCTATCAACGTACCCTCAACAGAGTAGCCAAGTGCTTAATCAGAGCGAACATAGAAGCTGTAATTGCTAACCACCACCATTTGTAAAATGGTGTACAAAGTGTGGCATAAATTATTTGATCAATGTAGCTTCCCTCTTAAGCCAACAAATTTAAATCCATTAATGAGTATATCTTTGCTTTACCAACTACAAGGTTGGGGATAGTCAATGTGTCTTGTCCAACATCTTTTTTGGATGAAAAAATGAAGTCCCTTTGAATATTGTGATAAGGGCCCAATCCAAGCAATCATAATATCATGCAACCACATCAAGCAATCCCTAAAATCAAGAAAAGAAGGAAAATTAGGGATCGTAAAACAAAGGATAGACACGTGCATTGACAAATGAGCCTACATCAGAACCACTAAAACCAATAACTTACTAAAGTTTTAAGGCAGTAAATGAGACAAAAGAAAAAGAACCTAGAGATCTACCAGGTTATTTTGACATTGAGGATATTGTAGATTCCTCCACTTATATTATCTTAGAAGAAGAGTGGGGAGTGGGAAGCCCTGATGGACCAATCTTCATGGATAGAACAAAAAAGCTTAGGGAAATAGATAAAAGAGCATCACATTCCCATAGGAATGAGAGGTGTAAATAAACTAGGAATCCATGGATGATCCAAGATATATTGAAATCAAAGATGTTATAGAACCTCCTATTTAAATCACTTTGAGTAACAAAGGACAGAAAGCAATGGATGGATCCATCCTGATGGATCGGACATCTAAACTCCTTGAAATGGCCACAAGAAAGATGTGGATGGACGAAAACCAATGATGGATTCATCCCGATGAATAAGACATATGAAATCCTTAAAAAGGCCAAGAAAGATGTGGAAGGAAGTTATAAAACCCAAGACCCAAATATGAGGAACCCCTTCCTAAAAAGAAATAAAAATACCCTCAACCAATAAAGGAGATATTGAGGTTAAGTGAAGCACATGACTCGGTAGCAAGTGCAACTAGAAATAAAGCAACCCATACAACCTATCATGTTGTTTCCACAAAATATTCCTACACCAAAGCCCTTAAAGCTAAGGTAGAATCTTGAGCTAGGAATCACAAAAAGATCAACTACCAACCACAATGAAAATAGGAAAGCACTAAGAGACCTTACAACTAAAGAGGAAGCCTTACCAAACCAAAGAGGAAACATGTAACAAGACTTTAAAGCCTAAAGACATAGGAAACCTAAGAGCACTATATGACCATATCGTGAGGGAGGAACAAGAGATTCTTGAGAGGTATCTTGTGAACTTATAGAGAATCTATGATAGGAGAAAACATTGAGACAAAGAGTTGGAGTGTGGGAGAGGATGTCGAGATAGTCAAATGGAAACTTATTAAGGACCATGCCTTTTTTACTTTATCTTCTTAGAACAACACTTAATGACCATAGCCAATGTGCCTTCAATAAGACCAAAACTTAAAGAAGAAATGGGAGCCTTAAAAGTAATCCCCCATGCCTCTGTGACTATCTCTATGGATCAATACTTAAAAAGAAAACCAAATCTTGGAATGAAGTCCACCAATGGATGAAAAATCAGCTCAAGCCATTAGGAAAAGTGAGTAATGCTGACCAAGAAACCGAGGAAAATCCACTCAAGGTATACAAAGACATGCATGTTAGTGTAAATAGTTCAAATGTGATGATATTAATGTGACCATTCTAATCAAAATGGAGGGCATGACAAGGGCATGACCAATGACTACAATCCTAAATGGAGGAGTAAGGGTGAGCATAGCCATCAAAAACATGTGGCAAAGATGGGAGAGAAAGCCTCTAAAACCTTAAAAAATATCCTCAAATTAGCCAATGGAAATTTAGAAACACCTATACCATTGCGATAAGAAAAGTCATACTCCTCACATGAGAAGGACAATAGTCCACCACATTTTCCTATGTTAAACACACATTAAAAAAAACAATTTATATAAGATTTAATTCGTTAAAAACCAAAGTTTTGAGTACAAAATGTTAAGAGTTCAAATACTTACAAACTAAGCGAGGAAAGATGAAATTCCACTCGATCCAAGATGAGAAGCCCCTCTTTTATGCATGCATACTTGGTCTACTTCTCTTTGTTGCGTAAATAGATCGGGATTTTCTCGGTACATCTTTTTGGCCTTCTTCCAATCCTTTTTTGATTCTCAACCACCGCATCCAGCCCCACCAGAACGATGACCCCCAATAGAATGATAAGAAGAGGTAGACCTCCTATCTGACAAGGTCGTGGTATGAGGTCATGGACTAGGTGCTATAAAAGAGAGTGGAGTGCCTGGTCTTGCAACCTTCATGTAAAGTCTCAGGACCGAGATGTGGACTAGATCCTCCAATGGGAGTGAACATGGGTATAGGAGTGCATAACCAAGGACTAGAACAACCCATCAGAGTATCCCCATCGGTGTATGGTTAACTATGGATGGAAGTGAGGGTGGAGAAAAAAAATTCCACACACTCTCTCTCCCATAGTGATGACGAGACAAACTAGCGACGGCCAACTGTGAGGGATGGTCCATGTACGGATCATCAGTGTGATGGACACTAAATGACATCGCACTGGGCTTCTCGATTCTAGATCGTTCCCCGACATGTCTACATTATAAAAACGAGGCATGCTAAAAAATAAATAGCACAACAACGTTTTAGAACTCTTATACCTTATGCATGCTCAAACTTAAATAACACAAGAACGCATTAGAACTGTTATACTTATTATGTGATATTAGAACTTTATTGAGACCTTCTAGAATACTGTTTAGACAAGCAGGGTGGACAGTGCCCCTTTCGGATGATAGCTTCTCAGGACTTTCTACATTCTCCTTACTACTATTAAAGCTAAACGAAACTTCTCTTTTATAAGAGAAGGATAGTGAAAAGATCAAGGGCTTCCCCTCCGCTATAGCCACCTACTTGCGGATAACCACTCCTAACTTGACTTAACCAACATTCTAAAAGGCCTACAATAATGCTCCATGTCTCTATGCATTCTCTATGCATTATGTTCTAGAACAGAAAAATTAAAACCCCGACACACCCAAGGATGCCATTCAAATAAATGAGAAAAATAAGAACACTGGAGAGTACCTCAAGAGCTAGAATCATACTTGAGTCACTCTATGTAAAAGGAGGGCATAACAACACAAGACCTAAGAAACATAACATGCAAAAAAAGTAACATATTTATGAGAAGAAAAAGTGTTTAGTAACACATCTATGATTGATCTATATGCATAGAGCTTAATGCATGCATAGACTAAGCTCTATACATAGAGCTTAATGCATAGATTAAGCTTAATGCATGAAGCTTAATATATGCATAAAGGTATTTGCATAAAGCCTTATACATTAATCTATGCATAAAGGTATTTGTATAAAGCTTTATATATTAATCTATGCATAGACTAAGATTAGTGCAAAAATCTTATTCTATGAATATATTCAACTTAATGTGTAAAGCTTAATCTATGCATTAAGCTAGCTATATGCATTAAGCTTAATCTATGAATTAAGCTCTATCTATGCATAGATCTTAATGCATGAATTCAATTGTATGCATAAATCTTAATCTATGCATAGATTAAGCTTAATCTATGCATAGATTAAGCTTAATCTATGCATAGATTAAGATTTATGCATCGAGCTTAATATATGCATGCATAGATTAGTCTTTACCATGGATATTCATCAAGAAGGGTCATGTGATGCTTGCGCTTCTTGTGCTCCCGAGAAGCACTAGAAAAAGAATATGGATGTACACCTTGAGCCCTTGATTAATGAGCTCGAGAAATTATGGAGAGGCATAAGGGTGCATGATGTTTCTCGTCTAATTTCATGCCGTAATGCAATGGGCAAGGGTACCTTGATGTGGACTATGCATGATTTTTTAGGCTATACAAAGTGCTCATGTATGTCGTACTCATAATTTTATTCTTATCTAAGCATGGACAAATGATTTATTTACAATACTAATGTATTGTAATGTCTATTAACTTTCAATTCTTACATGCCAATTTTGTAGCTCTCACAACTACAAGATATAATGCATGTCCAATTTGTGATCCATCACTTGTATCCAAACAAACACATGCACTAAAGAAATTAGTGTATGATGAACATCATCGATTTCTTCCTCAAAACCACCCTAATTATGATCCATCAGAGGTTTCTTCAATTGTGATGGTGCAGAGTGGGAAGCCATGTGGCATTTGTGCCTTCTACAATGCCATTAGAGAAAAGGTAGAGAGATGGAGAGTGGGATGAGAGATGGAGGGTGACTCCCATCATAGCACTCACATTCATGAAAAGGTACTTAATCTTCTATCATCTACCATATTGAATAGAGTTAAGAATAAATAATCCAATGCACATTTTTAAGAATGTGGCATTAAAGATTTGAGACCATCTAATTGGTAAAAAAGACACCCATGCAATAAGGGATGACCTAAAGGATATTGGACGCATGGAAAATGCATGGCCAAGGGTAGTCAATGACAAGGTGGTTTTACCAAAGGCATCATGGAGGTTGACAAGGTAAGAGGAAAATAATGTCAAGAATCAAATTTTATCTTTTCTTACACCAATTGGTGTAATGCACTTATTAAAGGGTGCATTTACAATAACAAAAAAGAAGGTTGGGCATCAATTGTATGGTCTTAAATCACATGATTGGCACAAGATGATGCAAGTACATACATAACTATATATATTTTTTGGGCACTTCTCAGTTTATGTTCTTGTGTGGACTCTATATTGATCTTTTATTGTTTTCAAAAAATAGTTTCATTAGTTCATACTTCAAATATCAATTGGTGGGTGCAGAGAAGAGAAAGCTCGGAATGCCATCTATAAATTAAGTGGACTAGCAAGGTGAGTTCCAATCAAAACTATAGATTTGTGCATTTGGTATAACATATACCTTTGAAATTATCTATTCTACTTCAATTTATCATTTCTTCCTTTGTTAAATAGGTGGATAGTGTTAAAGGATATTCATCTAGATTCCATTAAGAAGGCTCGAGTAGTTGAGTCAATTGAGGTGGTGTTTATGATTGAAGAAATCTTTCCAAGAATTATACTCATAACTCAATTGCACCTTCTATATGAGGTGGCTTATATGTTGTGTTGTTCATAGAGCCGGTGGATGTTTTGCCTTGAACGCTTCATGAAAACCTTGAAGGGATCTATGAGGAAAAGAGAAACGCCAGAAGGAAGCATGGTTGGTGCAAGAATCCCTCGTATACATCTCCGAATATTTGAAACAAATTGATCCATCTATGCCTAGACTCATGCATAATGATGAGGAGGATGAAAGAATGGTATCACATGTGCCACATGGAAAAGGACATATTTGAAATAGATGAGTCCATGCACAAAAAGGGCATTACATTTTGGCTTCTTAACACTTTTGTGATGGAAAAGTGGATTGAGAAATATGAAGATACAAGAAACATAAGGATAGAGGAAATAAGAGAATTTAAGAGATCAACACAAATGCACATGGCATACCCACGCAACCTAAAGGCTCTTCCAAAGGATTGCAATATTGAATGGCTTAGAGATTCCCTAGAGCAAGCCAAAAGGACAAGAGAGAAGATTACAAGAGAAGAATGGGAGTATGCAAGGGGATGCGACTACCATGTAAGTAAAGATGTTTTGCTAAGATATATAATATTGAATACTAAATTGATTACATAAAAGCTATATTAAAGATTTTTGATTGAGTTGCATTATAAAGTGTATAATGCAATGTGGTCCGAAGATCAAAATTTCCGCACTCAACGTGTGGACTTCAAGAGAATCACATATGTTCGTGGTGTAAAGACAAGTTTTGACCAAGAAATTGGAGCTAGTAGAAGAGATAATAATATTATAGCAGAGACATCTGCGAGATTAGATTTAGAGCTTTCAAAGTGTTCATATTTGATGTTAAATGATTCAAAGTGGTATATAGAGGTACTCAAGCAACAGTCAATAAGAATCCAAGTGGATTTTTTGTAATTTACTCAACTAAATTATGGCAAGATTCAAGAGACACATACATTCTACCACAACATTGTGCACAAGTTTATACTTGATTTTCAAATTTGATGAATCTATAGATATAAGGAAGGCATTGTATATAATATTTTTTCTTGTAAATATTTTGTGGTTCTTTCTTTTAGCTTGTATTTCATCCTAACCAAAGAGATCCTAATTGGTGGTATGTAATACAACTCGCTCCTCAATCTAAATGTATATTTCAAGATCAAGATGTTAAAGAATTTGTACTGTTGTTTTTAAGATTAGTTGTTGTAGAGAAATTCTTCTTCTTCATTGTAGATAGGTGTTTCCCAGTGGATAGTTGTTGTTATTTCCACCATAACCACATGTAGCATAGCAAACAACCTCTCATTATCCTCATTATTTCTGCTAGAGGATGCATAGTTGTTTTGCTGCACTTTTCTATTTTGCATGTCACTTTGTTTATTATAGCTATCTGCCTGCTGCTGCTGCAGATGTCTATGCTTAAAACAATAAAAACACCCTCATGTATCAATATGCTGCATTTGCTAATTACCACGACCTCTTTGACTTCCCCTGCCTCTAAACTGGCCTCTTCCACCTATGTGTTGTTGCGAATCTTGGGACTGTTGCTGTTGCTGACCATAATTCTAATTACCTTTTTGGCCACCACCACCTTGGCCATGTCCACGATCTCTACCTCGTCCTCTACCTGCACTTGTGTAGAAAGCCTGCTACTCTGAATTGCTTTTGTTTTGTGAAGACTATTGATCTTCACCCAAGTTCTTCTCTTCAATGATCAACATTGACACCAAATCTTCGAAGTTGGGAATATTCTCTCGAGTCTAAATAGACGTCTTGAACGCCTTGTATTGTGGGCCGAGACCATGTAGACACACTTCCACCTTATCATCATCATCAATTGAAACACCAATTGATGCAAGGGATTCCAGAATGCCCTTGATCTTCAAAGCATAATCATTCATAGACATATTCTTCTTCTCCACAGTATGAAGCTCATTCTTTAACTTGGTGTTGGTTTCATACAGCTTCACCAAGGTGTCCCATGCCTCCTTAGGTGACTTGGCATCCTATATATGCCCAATCATAGTGTCCTGTATGCTGATAGAAATCCTATACATGACTTTCCTTGCTCCTTGATTCCAATCCTTGAACTCTTTTATATCTGTAGCAATTGTATTAATCTCTCGTATCTCCGGTGCCTCTTTATGTTCACCTTCAATAATGTAGTCCCTGCTGTAACCTTTTCCCATCAGGAAATTTGTCAATCTAAACCTCCAAGCATGGAAGTTGTTCTTTTCAAGCTTCTCTGCAACAATCTGGTTTATTTCATGATTTGACATCTTTTCTACAACACAAATTTACCAACAACAACACTCTTGCTTGACCTGCACAAACTGTTGTATTCTCTACAGCGGTACTATACTGCACCTAAATTATCACAACCAGTGATCTCAATTTTCATACATACACCTAATGGAAACTTTGAGACCTCTTTGCTGTACACACAGTGATTGCACAACAAGTAACCCTTCTTGCAGTTCCAAAAATAGAGTTCTGTAGAGAATCAAAACTTACCCGCCGCAGTGCTGTGGTGGTGAACGCCTCCGAACTGAAAAATGGAGGTCCATACGCACCCAAAATGCATTTTCGGCCTGAAAATTTATATCCAATGGAAGTTCCCTTGTAGCTTTGCTCCCGCAAATAAATCTCCTCAATCAAAATTTGCTTTCTGGTGCCTCCCGAAGAGCTCCTGTGATAAGGGTGTAGTAGCCAACATAAAGAGGGAAGAGTAGATGAAGATCTTACCCTCCTCTCACTTCTTGTGCTTCTCTTGCTTGCCGCTCAGCCCTTAGCATGAACCAAGCTCTGATACCATAAAAAGATGCAGGGGAGAAGAGAGCTTGAGCTCTTGCAAGCACATACACACTCACACACACCCTAGAAGAGAGCACACAAGGTGAGAGGCTGAAAATTCTTCTTCTTCTTCACACAACAAAAGAGGTCTACAAAGAAGATTAAGTGACACACACATAATAGAGTATATACAAGCGGTTCATAATATGAGCACGCTAAGAGTAGTGAGTAGATGTGGACTAGTTGGTGTAGTCGAGTTGTCGAATCTCTAGCGAAGATATGTCGGTGCTGGCTACCAAACCTGCCAGTGATATAAATGTCGAACGGTCATGTAGGCACCTTGTGAGTATCAACTCTTGTTGAGCTTGACATCCCAACAATCCATCCACGAGGGTGGCAACTTGAAAAAGTTGAGGAGTCCTACTTTCTATAGGATTCAGGTGGCATTGAAATCCTCAAGAATCAATCAATTGTAAGCAGCAAGGCACCATGGCATAATAAGTCTTATTTGTGTGCTCATCTTTGACATGGATTTTGAGCATATAGCAATTGACTTATTCTAGTTTTTCAGCAGAAAAATAGCTTACCCTATCTATTGTCACTTTGTAAGGGAGATACAGAGAAGCTGACTCCTTGGTGTTGCTACCTTCTTCCTTCTTATAGCCCTACATGACATAACTGTGTCACTTACGGTAGTTACCCTGACATACCTTCCACTTTTGCTATACTCTTGTCGTCTCATGAGCTTCCTTGCCCTTGTAATCTCTACAAAAGGCAAATGTTGCCTTGGATTGAACACCATCTGCTCTGATTTTAGCAAAGTCTTATTTATAGGGCTTACCCCTTTTCAATGTCTATTTCAAAGTGGGCATGTAATACCAAGTCCTTTACTTAATTAACCTTGAGAACTCCTCTCTTGTGTGGGTTAGGGTACTCTTGTAGCTTTTTGGGACGGGGTTCCTTATATTCTAGTCTTGATTTATATCATCCTTTTGGAACTCTTTTTTACCATTTTGAGGAGTTCAAAACCTATAGTTACTATAGTTAATCTATTAAACCTATAGTTACTATAGTTAATCTATTAAACCTATAAGCCTATTTATATATTCCAGCAGACGAGCAGCCCCATGATCATATAAATTCCATCGTTATGCATCTCATCTTCCATCTCCACATTCAAGCATAAGTGATTCAGTATTCAGTATCTCCGAGTAAAGGAAGTTTTTCCAGTTTCGGTTTTGGACAAACCGACGGATTAGTCTCTTGTCCGGATATCCGTGGGCGAGGCCCCGAGTGTGAGACCCCTACCCACGCATGATGTGCTACTTCCGCTGCTAGTACCCCGAATCCGTTGATCGGTGGGGAACAGGGATCTCACAATCAGGGTTAAACCGAACCTGCAAACCCTGCTCAATCATCCGGCCAACTGAAACCAGATTCTTTGTTATGTTCGAAACGTGAAGTACATCTGCAAGGTACTTCACTTTGCCATCCTGCATAGACAATGGCACATCTCCAACATGGGCAATCGGATGAGCAGTGTCATCCCCTGTTTCCACAAATCCTGGTCTTTCAAGGTTTTTCATCTCCTTGAACCACTCCCCATGACTTGTCATGTGGTTCGAAGCACCTGAATCCACATACCATACATCATCTTTTTGTGCTGCTTCAACATTTTCAGACATGGCATTCACGACATGATGCATAACAAACAACCTTTCATTATCCTCATTGTTTCTGCTTGAGGATGCATAGTTGTTCTGCTGCACTTTCCCATTTTGCATGTCAGCCTGCTTCTTATAACATTCTGCCTACACATGTCTAGGCTTACCACAATAAAAGCATTCACGTGCATCATTATATTGCCTTTGCCAATTTCCACGTCCTCTTTGACTCCCCCTGCCTCTGAATTTGCCTCTTCCACCTGTGTGTTGTTGATGTTGTTGTTGTGTATTCTGGGACTGTTGTTGTTGCTACTGCTGGCCATAATTTTGATTACCTGTTCGGCCACCTCCTTGACCGCGTCCATGGCCTCCTCTACCTCATCCTCTTCTTGAACTTGTGTAGAAGGCCTGTTGCTCTGAACTGTTTTTGTTTTGTGAAGACTGTTGGTCTTCACCCCAACAGTCTTCACCCAAGCTCTTCTCTTCTATAATCAGCATAGACACCAAATCTGTAAAGTTAGGAATGTTTTCCCAAGTCTGAATAAATAGACGTCTTGAACGCCTTGTATTGTGGCCCGAGACCACGTAGACAGACTTCCACCTTATCATCATCATCTACTGACACACCAATAGATGCAAGGGATTCCACAATACCCTTTATCTTCAATGCATAGTCATTCACAGACATGCTCTTTTTCTCCACAGTATGAAGTTCATTCTTCAAGTGTATCTTACGTGCCTTGGTATTTGTTTCATAGAGTTTTACCAAGGTGTCCCACGCCTCCTTGGGGGACTTGGCATCTTGAATGTTCCCAATCATGGTGTCCTATATACTAATGGAGAGCCAATACATAACTTTACTGGCTCCTTGGTTCCAGTCTTTAAACTCTTTCACATCTGCAGCAGTCGGATTTATGTCCGGTATCTCCGGTGCCTCTTCATGCTCACCTTCTATGTAGTTCCAATAGCTCTTACCCATTAGGAAATTCGTCAACCTGAACCTCCAAGCATGGAAGTTGTTCTTATCAAGCTTCTCAGCCACAATCTGGGTTATGCCATCATTTGATATCTTGCCAGACACACAATTTTACCAGAAACAGCACTCTAGTTTGTCCTGCACAGACTGTTAAATTTTCTGCAGCGGTACTGTAGTACTCTCAAATGTCACAACCAGTGAATTCAATATGCATACATACACCCAATGGTAACTGTTGACCTCTTTGCAGCACACACTGTGTTTGCACAGCCAATCTATCTTCCTACAGTTCTTAAAACAGAGTTTTGCAGAGAATCGATGACTTACCCGCAGTGCTCGAAATTGCTTGCTTTCTGAAAAACAGAGGTCCAGACGCGCCCGAAACGCGTTTTCGGCCCGAAAATGTCGTTCAATAGGACAGTATAGTTGCCCTATAGCTTTACTCCCGCGAAGAAAGCTCCTCAATCAGAGATCGTTTGTCGGTGCCTCCCGTAGAGCTCCCGACAAGGGTGTAGTCACCAACACAAATAGGGAAGAGTAGTTGATGCTCTTACCCTCGTACCGCTTCCTGTGGTTCTCTTGCTTGCAGCTCAGCCCTTAACACTAGTTTGGTACCAAAACAGGACACTTAAGTGTCCTTTTTTGGGGGTTGCGAAAAAAAAATCAAACTCCTAATGTAGGCTTTAAAAACCAAAATGCTTCATTGGCCATGTAGAATATAACCCTATGCTTATGTAAAAAATGCTAAACATATAAAATGCCTTTTTATTTGGAAGTACATAAGCAACAAAGTAGCATATGTATTGAAAATGAACATTTTTCAGGATTTTTCCAAATATGCAAGCATCATTCTCTCAAAAAAAAATCCAATGATATCAATAGCATTTTTCCCAAGATATTTTGATAGCATACATCAGTCCAAGGAGGTGGAAGTTCACCAAAAAAATCATTTTCCTTTCCTAGAATTTTTTTCAAAAAAGTTACATAAAATCAACAAAAGTAACGCGTATTATCAAAACTCAATCACGCCACTAAAAAATAATGTAGCCCTATCAATGAGAATGTTGATTATTGGTTTTCATGCTTGAGATGAGATAAATAAGCCATAATTTGATGTGTATGACACTAACTTAGCCTCCACTTAAGTAGGTTCTTATCGCCTAGTTCTAAAAAAACTATAAAAAATAAAAATGCAAAATTTGATCATCTTTTATCAAAAACTAATCATAACTATGCTTGCACAAGTAGTCTACACCTATAGTTACAACAAATAATGCACTTACATAGCTTTCCCCTTTGATGAAAATCAAAATTAGGCTCATAATTAGACATTTTATGTATTAAAAACAGGTTGCGCAAAAGGCCATGTATGAGAAGAGGCCCAAAAAGTGGCTCTAAAGTTTTGGAAAATTCAAAACAAAGTAGTATTTACCCTATATAACATGGGTGCACCTCAAGTTTTACATTATTAGCTTGCATATGGAAGGAGAAAAATTCATACTCCACCTGTATAAAAAACGTCATTTCAATATTAGCGAGTCAAAAATTTATCCAATAATTGTAGTTTGATGATTCTAGGATTTAGTTTACATCATAAGCTTTCCATCAAGCCAAGTTTCATGATCAAACTATGTCCCTTCTAAAAGTTATGTCCAAATTACTACTATTTTGAAAACAGCAAAAATCATGCATTTTATCAGCATGTTTCTAAGAAAATTAAAATATTACCTTGCAAAAGCTAAGAAAAATGCAATTTAAAAAATCTCAAGGATTTTTTGGGTCTTGAGGAAAATCTATGGGTGTTAAGCATTTCAAAACTCTTAATAGATTGCCCACAAAAATTCAAGAACTTTTCAGGACACTTTAGTGTCTCAGGACATTTAAGTGTCCAATTACAGAACTAGTGTTAACAGCACGAACCAGGCTCTGATACCATGTTAACAATCTAAAAATGGGATTGATCATGGTGATAAACATAGATTAAGCATAAGATTAAGGTGGATTAAACCACACTAAAAACTCCATGAGAGAGAGAGAGAGAGATTGCACACTCAACAATAGCTCTTTTCACTTGCATATCACAGTGAACCATACAATGATATAGGCTTTCTAGCCTTATACCACTTTACACATCATCATCCATGTGGCAACTCCTTGTCCACTCTTTTGGTCAACTCTCACATACCATGCAATATTACATGTGGCATTCCTATCTCACCACAATATCTTGCACCTGTAGGGTGCTTTCCCACATACACACATCACCGCGATTACATCTTTCAACAAAGAAGGGTATGGCGAGTGCCTCTGTAGGTGCCCGTGCCCCATTTCCATTGTGTGTAGGGTGTAATATCGATCACCTACTGTCCACCAAGACTAGGATTCACTGGAAAGGCTCATGAAGCTAATCCCAGCACCAACCTTAACTTTTTTATTGTTAGAGATGGTTTCATTCGAGTAGTCCCTCTCAATGCTATGACCAGGCTGCAAAACAGGCAAAGAGCCATTGCACATGCTGCAGCAGAGGCATCAACCTCACAAAACTAGGATCAAGCAAGAGCCCCTAAACACGCACGAGTAACTTGATGCTTACAAAATAAATCCACCAAGATTGGAAAGGGAAAAAGCCAAGTGGTTATCAAAAGCGGTTTGGAAGATGGCACAACAACTCATCCATTGACTTCTTCCTCCGAAGAAGAAGAATTTCTACATGTTGCCGCCTAAGACAAAGAACGTATTGATGCTCGCTAGCTATCAAAAAAGCTCATTGAGTATCCTAATCCTATTAAGGAAAAGAAGAGACTCCTGGTAGCCCATGAGTTAGTCTGTGAGTGCCAAGCACAAATGGAAGATGAGCCTCCTCTTACCTTCCTTGAGCCATGTCCATCCAAAGAAACTCAAGCTTACTCCTAGAGAGCTTCAAGACTAGCCACCTTCATAAAGACTAATTGAGGACACAGTTTCTACTATAGCAGAGCTGCCTCCTAGCAAGGAAGTAAGGTAGCCAAATATCTCAAGAATCTAGGGGATAATCATCTTAGGAAAACCAATGCGAATATACCTGTTTACATCCCCTACACTTCAAAAAGCTTAAGACAAAGAAAACCCAACCTTCCTCAAGGGACAACCTCCATTCCATAAGACATTGCAGGTGTCTCTTCTTTCCTCTCTTCTCGGATCCAAATCCCTATCAGCATCTTGCTCCAAGGTAGCCCAAGCCTATGGAACAACCTAAAAGACTAGATGGAGGGACATCTCAGAGCAAGCATGTATGAATCCGTGGAGCCCGACAGCTCTAATGAGTCTGAGGAAGAGGAATTTAATATACCTCATAAGGTAAGAGGACCCCCAGAGTTCAAGTGAATAAACTTGGGCAATACTTTGAAGGAGATGAACTCAACGTAGCCTTACCAATAACATTTGATGGCCTTCAAAGTGACGGCAATCTTGGATGGGGGAGCTAGAATGAGCATTGTTATCAAACAATGCTGGGAAAAATGGGGAGCATCTGCCTTGGATAACACTCGATTGCTACTTAAACTCACTCATGGAGCCACCGCTAGACCCATTAGTCTACTAAGGGATCTAAAGATCAATATCCTTGCAACTACTTATTACTGTCACACCTTCGTGGTGATGAACTTTGGATGTCAGCCAGTTTCTTTATGACTACATCCTTGACAGACCTTTTATGAGAGAATCGAAAGATGATCTGTGACTATGACACTAACCACATTTACATTCAAAGAAAAGATCTTATCTTCAAGATCAATCTAAGCACATGGAAGGTACACCCCATGAGTGGCAGACGGTTTGTAGAGAACTTCATCACGATGACAACTCAATCCACAACAGTCCATCTATGCCAGACATGCCATAAAATTCTTGAAGATGAAAATGAGAGTGTGGATTGCGCACTACTTCTAGAGCGGGAAGACTCTGAGGGCACGATGCAAATCCTTGCTAACCTAGATATCTTACCTCAATGCAATGGCACAAGGTTTTCCATGGTGGTAGATGGGTAGAGATTACATCTTTATACATGCTCAATTCGTCATACTTGCTTGATGTTTCCACCTAAGAGCTTGAAGAGGCTATTAGAGCAAAGCCATGAGGGAGTACACACTCCCATAGAACTCACAAGCCTGAGAGATTCCCTAGGCTAGAAACGATACATATTTCTAGACAATTCCGATACCCATTAGTTGAAATATGTGGGTGCTATGTGTAAGATCCCTATCCCCACTGCGCAACAAATTCAAGGATGCATGCAGCAAAAGTAGTACATCTTGCATGGGGCAAGGTCCCACACTCGGGGCCTCGCCCACACGGATATCCGGACAAGAGACTAATGCATCGGTTCTTCCAAAATAGAACCTGGAAAAACTTCCCTTGCCCAGAAAGCTCGGGCAATTCCTCCAGGATAAATTTTTCTCTAACGTAGTCAAAAGCCTTAACTAGCTGAACTAATCTGACCAAACCCGTAAGTCCTATAGTCAGATCAGGGAAAGATTGCACTTGGATCATAGAGACCAACGCTTTTTTCCTCTTTGAGAGGAAGAGCCATTGATTCTTTTCCATAGAACAATTTTTGTCTGGGATTTACTTCATCTAGCGTACCATAACAGAAATGAGTCTCAATTAGGGATCCATCAGTCAAGCCTAACCCCATCCAATCCCATGGGTAAGCCAACCGCCCAACCACTGTAGTTATGGGATCCAATTAGGAATTTGGTTAGGTTTTGTCTCAGGTACCAAGGAAAAGAGTTCCCAGCCCCCCTAGTCGGATATTCATGCAAACTTAAAACTAGTCACACCACTTACACACCCAATATGGAATTGACTTTTTCACAGATTCAGTTGTCTTTAAAATAATCATTTATTGAAATCATAGTCAATGATCATAATCCTCCAAAAATTTACGATTGAATTCTAATTTCCAATCATTCCTTCCTCAGTGTACCTATGGCATCATTGGCAACCAGAACTCTCACCACCTGTCTACTCAGGGGTCTTTTCGATGGAGCCTAGCTCATAGTACTCGGCAATATTCACATCTCAAAATGGAATCTTCGTTGAAGATCAGCAAGATCAACCAACAGATCCATATAAAAGAACCATGGACTCATCCGTTGAGGACTAGTAAGGTGAATCAACCAGATCCATGCCCAAATTCAAAAAACAACTCTTACTCCTTGTTTCAATATCTTCCACGATACACGTGTGGGTATTGTCGGGTGACCCAGAGCCTGAGCACCGTATGGTCAGCACCCTCTAGGATCCTTCGCAGGTGACCTAGCGCTTCACTCATAGGCCGCTTCCTTGGTCCCTCATCCACCGTACTGGATGCTCACCATTCTAATCGAACCGAGGCTGGTCAAGACCTCGGCCGACCTTGCTATGCAAGACGTCCTCGAATGACTCTCTGTCAGCTGTCAACTTTATCAGATTATGTCTCCATGACCTCATTCACAAGACGGTCAAAATGCTTCTCTAGTGTTCTGGACATAAAACATTTCATAAGTATTCCTATTCTCATCCAATCACATCATTTTCATCTCATCACATCTTTCCTCAATTTATCCTCAGCAAATCTCATCCACTCGCATCTACCCATATCCACATCTCATCACATCACATTCATTCACATCTTTCCTCAATTTATCCTGATCAGATCTCATCCACTCGCATCTACCACATCTCATCACATCACATTAATTCACATCTCATCCTATCAGACCACATCACATTCACTCACATCTCATCCATTCAGACCACATCACATTCACTCACATCACATCTCATTCAGACCACATCACATTCACTCACATCACATCTCATTCATTCATATCCATCACATTCACTTTCATTCATATCCATCACATTCATTCTCATCACCATTATATCACATCACTTCTATCCACATCACATCTCTTTCATACACATCTCATCTCATTCATGCACATCCATCCAATCATTCACATCCAATCATTCACATGTACGACTACTCGCATCTATCCATACATTCATATCTATCACTTCACATCCACATATATTCATGTCTCATCTCATCTCTTTACATCACATCACATTCTTTCACATACACATCTATATCCATTCTTTCACATATATCCACATCCATTCTTTCACATACTCATTCACATCCATTCTTCTCATACACATTCACATCCATTCTTCACATACACATCCTTATCCATTCTTTCACATAATCATTCACATCCATTCTTCACATACACATTCACTCGCATCTCATATCATTCATTTATATTCTGATTCACATGACATCACATATAATTTATATTCTCATTCACATGACATCACATATCATCCATTCATTCTCATTTAAATGATTCACATCACATCTATTCACCTCACATCTCATCACCTCTATTCACATCACATCCATCCATCCATTCATTCCCATCTATCTGATTTGATCACATCTATTCACCTCACATTCTTATCATCTCTATTCACATCACATCCATCCATTCATTCATTCCCATCTATCTGATTCACATCACATCTCACATCTATTCACCTCACATCTCATCACCTCTATTCACATCACATCCATCCATCCATTCTCATCGAATTCATATCACATCTATTTACCTCTCATCTCATCACCTCTATTCACATCACACCCATCCATCCATTCATTCACATCTATCTAATTCACATCACATCCATCTATCCAATCATCATCTATCTGATTCACATATTATCTCATCACCTCTATTCACACCACATCCATCCATCCATTCTTCTCATCTATCTAATTCCCATCACATCTATTCACCTCATATTCTCATCACTTCTATTCACATCACATCCATCCATCCATTCGCATCTATCTAATTCACATCACATCCATCCATCCATCCATCCATCCATCCATTCGCATCTATCTAATTCACATCACATTCTCATTATCTCTATTCACATCACATCCATCCATTCAATCATCATCTGATTCACATCTTATCTCATCACATCTATTCGCCTCATATTCTCATCAATTCTATTCACAGAATTTAAACATAGAATTTAAGAGGATTCTAATTTTTGATATAAAGATTCTTTACGCATCTATTTATGCATAATTCAATTTTAAGAAAAATAACACTTCTGAAATAAAATTAAATCCTTTATGCATCTTCTTATGCATAAATTCAATTTTAATGTGAATAACTCTTTTGAAATAAAAATAAATCTTTTATGCATCTTCCTATGCATAAATTCAATTTTAATGAGAATGACACTTTTGAAATAAAAATAATTCTTTTATGCATCTTTCTATGCATAAATTCAATTTTAATGAAAATAGAACTTTTGATATAAAAATAAATCTTTTAGAATGCACAAACGGAGGGAATTACTCTTTTAGAATAACCTAATGATAAACTTTGATTCCACAAAATTTAAGAAAATTTTTCCATAACCTCCTTTGTATGGCTGACCATTTCTCAATTTTATCATTCAATTTATGACGAATTAATCCAATTTGAGTTCTAATATCTCTAATGTACTCCATTTTTCAAAAATCAAGAGAGTAAACAATGAAAAGAGTTTAATCAATCTTTTAATTAAACTTTTTAGGATTGAGAAGGGCTAAATTGTAAAGAAGAGATGGGGGGTGGCCTCTCCATCAAGGCAAAGCATCAGATTTTAATTCAACATTTGCAAAGCATAAAATTTGAGAAAACCATAGATTTAAAAATTCACAACAATAAGTAACAATTAAGCTTACATGGAGCTTGTAAGCTTTCCTTTGGCTTAAGGGATTGAGGGTTCTACTCTTGTTTGTAGCAAGACTGGCCACCAAATTCACTTGTAGAGGATTTGGCCAAAAAACCATTGAATTATCAAAAAATTCAATTTTAAATGGCTCTCATGACAAAAGCAGAGTAACAGTGCATAAACACCATTAAGCTTTTACAAAGGGGAAGGCTTCTATTTATAGGACAAAGTGAGCCTCTAACCAAGCAAACTGATTCTAGAATTTTCCAGATCACTGTGGTCACTTTTTGACCATTTTTAGGTCAGTTTAGCTTACTTTTTGAATCTAGTTGAAACAGGAGAGAGGAGAGATGAAAATATCTCATTATTTGTGAGTTTAAAACTCATCCACACATGTGAAATAGGCACCTCCTTCATGAGGAAAATTCCCCACACTGAGGTGTCAAAAATGCATCATTTCCTCTAAATATCTCTTCTTTTTTAACTATAAACCTTGTCCTTAGTCAACTCTTCATCTTATGTGAGTATTTACTCATTTTTGGGGGATTTTATTTTATTCTTCAATATATCTCCTCCCTACATTTGGATTAACCTTATTGGTCCATAGGAGCCTTAATCCAAAAGTTTTAAAAAATCTGAACCTTCACCTATTTTCAATTTATTCCAATTGCACATTGGAAAGTTCTTTTTGAATTTTTGTTTCGGTGGAATTTAGTTTAATAAGAAAGGATATGTTTCCATCCAAAGATATCTAAAAACTGAGTTACCTCGCCCTAGAACATTTTCTCTCTCTAGGCCAAAATAGGTAGAAACAAGATCTTTTATTATTCTGAAAAGGGGATTGATTACACGAGAAGAAAGTGGACATCTTGAGGGGCTAGGGAGGAATCTTAAATTCTCTTCCACTTGAAAAACGTGAGATGTCCTCATCTCGCAGGTGGAGTATGATCTCTTTCATCTTCTTCTTCTTCTTCAATTACTTCTAGCGTTACTACCTTGGAAGTGGACGGCCGATTTGGAAATATCTCTCTTTGCCTTTCCCTATTCTGAGGCGAAGGTCTTACATTACTTTGGATTGAGACTGCGGGTTGGTTAGAGGGTCTACCTCTGGGATTTTCTTAATTTTGGCGGAAAGAACCTGATTTACTGTGGAAGGAAGGAGCTAGAGTCTAGAATCTTGATCCCTGATTTCCCTACCTTGAAAACCTTGATCCAAAAGGTGTTGGGCAATCCATACTGTGATGTCCAAATCCTTGACAATTATAGAATTTCACTCCCTTATTCAAGGGTGGAACTTTTGAAGTTGAATTCTAGGGGATTGAGTTTCGGGAAAAGGACATTTCTTCCATTCTAGAACTTCCCATGTCCTGGGCCTAACCCTGATATCTTTTAGGCGGCGGAAGGTTGGAATCACCTTCTAGAATTAAAAACCTTTTGAAAGGTGATGGTGATGGCTTCAGCGGGACTTTGACATCAAAGGCCTTGGTGAAATCCTTCGCCATCCACGCTGCTTCAGCCATGGAAACTGGCTTGGCATTCTTCACCAGGATATTCAACGGTTCGTTCAGTCTCCCCGAATGAACCTAGCCATCAGCTGTTCTTCATCCAGCGGTGGCAAGAATTTGAGGAGGAGAGCGAACGCTTGGTGATATAATTCAATAGTTCTACTCCCCTGGGTTAACTCTAAGAATTCGTTCATCTTTGTTTTCAAAAAGCCGAGAAGACAGAACCTCATCCTTATGTAATTTTTGAGATCATTCCATGTCTGGGTATTCCAATCCAGACAGTTTGTCTCGCAATGGTTTCTCTATGCCACTCTGGCTGTTTCTACTATCTTCAGTCTCGCAAGAGCCATTTTGCTCTTCTCATTGTACCCGGTGACATCAAAGTACTCTTCCATTGCTTCGATCCACTTTTCCATAGCTTCACCCAAGTTTTCCCTTTCACCCTTAAAAGGTCCAGGCTGCGATCTATGAAGAATTTTACAAACATCCAAGTCGAGCTCTTCCTCATCGAGTTGGGGGTTATCTTTCTACCACGACGACCTCGATCCATGCTCCTATCAATACGAAAATTCTTGTTAAGTCCCTTTATTTATGATTCAATTCCGATTTTAGATTCAACTAATTCTGGGTTCTTTAGATTGGTCAGTTCCTCACAGAATCATGGGATAAAGATATTCATATAGAACTCATTATCGGATAACAATTCATTCAGAACATCTCATTCATATCTTTAACACAATAATGGTCCATTAGACCGAACTTTCTATCTGAACAGTCCTTCATGGGAATTTTCAATTATACAGATTTTTAATTTGACATCCCTTAACTTGATCCATTGGGTCAAGAGTTAACAGTAGCAATTTGTCAGCACAATCCACTAATCTCATAGTGATTTGCTGAAGTCATTATCATCATTCTAGTTATGAACATCATCACAAGGACTCGTCCCATTCATCCTCATTGTGGTTTTGTTCAGCTTATTACATTTCAACCAAAATTTAAGAATCATCATTTTTCAATCAAAATCCAAATCAAGTCATCAGCTCTCAACAGAATTTTAAAATCATATCAACCACATTCGAATTCATCATCTGGATAGCATTTTTTCTTATAATTTCAAGATCCTAGATTTACTCGTATATACTGCCAAGTAAAGAGCTGCAGTTATACCCTCGATATATACGGGTAGTCACGGTCCTTGGAACTATAAAGGTAAATACCATCATGTCTAGGCCTCAAGCAAGTTAGGGATTCCATATAATTGCAGTACTTCCATCTGAAGACCCAATTATCAATTTAGGAATTTCATTCTGAATATCAATTTATATGAGTTTCATCACACAAAATTCCAACCTTTTACTGCTACTTCTTAAGTTTGTGACATTCTTGGCTTCTCGGTTGATCCACTTTAGCCAAAATCGCTCTGATACCAGCTGTAAGATCCCTGTCCCCACCGTGCAGCAACAAATTCAGGGGTGCTAGCAACGAAAGTAGCACTTCTTGCGCGGGGCAGGGTCCCACACTCAGGGCCTCGCCCACGGATATTTGAACAAGAGACTAATGCATCGGTTCTTCCAAAACCGAACCCGAAAAAACTTCCCTTGCCCGGAAAGCTCGGGCGATTCCTCCACGATAAATTTTTCTCTAACGTAGTCAAAAGCCTTAACTAACTGAACTAATCTGACCAAACCCGTAAGTCCCATAGTCAGATTAGGAAAAAATTGCACTTGGATCATAGAGACCAACGCTTTTTTCCTCATTGAGAGGCACAACCATTGATCCTTTTCCATAGAATAATTTTTGTCTGGGATTTACTTCATCTAGCGTACCATAACAGAAATAAGTCTCAATTTAGGGATCCATCAGTTCAGCCTAACCCCATCCAATCCCATGGGTTAGCCAACCGCCCAACCACTATAGTGATGGAATCCAATTAGGAATTTGGTTAGGTTTTGTCTCGGGTAGTACCAGGGAAAAGAGTTCCCAGGTCCCCTTAGCCAGATATTCATGCAAACTTAAAACTAGTCACACCACTTACACACCCAATATGAAATTGCCTTTTTCACAGATTTAGCTGTCTTTAAAACAATCATTTAATGAAATCATAGTCATTGATCATAATCCTCCAAAAGTTTTCGGTTGGATTCTAGTTTCCAATCATTCCTTCCTCAGTGTACCTATGGCGTCATTGGCAACCAGAACGCTCACCACCTGTCCACTTAGGAGTCTTTTTGATGGTTCCTAGCTCATAGTACTCGGTAATATTCATATCTCAAAATGGAATCTTCGTTGAAGATCAGCAAGATCAACCAACAGATCCATATAAAAGAACCATGGACTTATCCATTGAGGACCAACAAGGTCAATCAACCAAATCCATGCCCGAATTTAGAAAACAACTCTTAGTCCTTGTTCCAATATCTTCCACGATGCACGTGTGGGTATCGTCGATGACCCAGAGCCCGAGCACCATATGGTCAGCACCCTCTAGGATCCCTTGCAATAAGTGACCTAGTGCTTCACTCATAGGCCGCTTCCTTGGTCCCTCATCCACCATACCGGAAGCTCACCATTTTAATCGAACCGAGGCTGGTTAAGACCTCGGTCAACCTTGCTACGCGAGATGTCCTCCAATGACTCTCCGTCAGTTGTTGCAACTTTATCACATTAGGTCTGCACGACCTCATTCACAAGATGGTCAAAATACTTCTCTAGCATTCTTGACATAAAATAGTTATTTAAAAATAGTTCAAAAATACAGTTTCTATAACAAACTCTCCTCTTTCCACATTGCTCCACATAAAACCACATTAATTAATTCCACAACCATTTCAAAAGTATTCCAAATTCTCATCCAATCACATCATTTTCATCTCATCCAATCACATCATTTTCATCTCATCACATCTTTCCTCAATTTATCCTCATTAGATCTCATCCACTCACATCTACCCATATCCACATCTCATCACATCACATTTATTCACATCTCATCCATTCAGACCACATCACATTCACTCACATCTCATCCATTCAAACCACATTACATTCACTCACATCACATCTCATTCATTCATATCCATCACATTCACTTTCATTCATATCCATCACATTCATTCTCATCACCATTATATCACGTCACTTCTATCCACATCATATCTCATTCATACACATCTCATCTCATTCATCCACATCCATCCAATCGTTCACATGTACGACTACTCGCATCTATCCATACATTCATATCTATCACTTCACATCCACATATATTCATGTCTCATCTCATCTCTTTACATCACATCACATTCTTTCACATACACATCTATATCCATTCTTTCACATACATCCACATCCGTTCTTTCACATACTCATTCACATCCATTCTTCTCATACACATTCACATCCATTCTTCACATACACATCCTTATCCATTCTTTCACATACTCATTCACATCCATTCTTCACATACACATTCACTCACATCTCATATCATTCATTTACATTATGATTCAAATGACATCACATCTCATCCATTCATTCACATTTATTTGATTCACATCACATCTCATCACATCTATTCACCGCACATCTCATCACCTCTATTCATATCACGTCCATCCATCCATTCATTTTCCATCTATCTGATTTACATCACATCTCATCACATCTATTCACCTCACATTCTCATCATCTCTGTTCACATCACATCCATCTATTCATTCATTCCCATCTATCTGCTGATTCACATCACATCTCACATCTATTCACCTCACATCTCATCACATCTATTTACCTCTCATCTCATCACCTCTATTCACATCACACTCATCCATCCATTCATTCACATCTATCTAATTCACATCACATCCATCCATCCAATCATCATCTATCTGATTCACATCTTATCTCATCACATATATTCACCTCATATTCTCATCACCTCTATTCACACCACATCCATCCATCCATTCTTCTCATCTATCCAATTCCCATCACATCTCATCACATCTATTCACCTCATATTCTCATCACTTCTATTCACATCACATCCATCCATCCATTCGCATCTATCTAATTCACATCGCATTCTCATCATCTCTATTCACATCACATCCATCCATTCAATCATCATCTGATTCACATCTTATCTCATCACATCTATTCGCCTCATATTCTCATTACTTCTATTCACATAATTTAAACATAGAATTTAAGAGGATTCTAATTTTTTATATAAAGATTCTTTACGCATCTATTTATGCATAATTCAATTTTAAGGAAAATAACACTTTTGAAATAAAATTAAATCCTTTGTGCATCTTCTTATGCATAAATTCAATTTTAATGAGAATAACTCTTTTGAAATAAAAATAAATCTTTTATGCATCTTCCTATGCATAGATTCAATTTTAATGAGAATGACACTTTTGAAATAAAAACAATTCTTTTATGTATCTTTCTATGCATAAATTCAATTTTAATGAAAATAGAACTTTTAATATAAAAATAAATCTTTTAGAATGCACAAACGGACGGAATTACTCTTTTAGAATAACCTAATGATAAACTTTAGTTCCACAAATTTTAAGAAAATTTTGCCATAACCTCCTTTGTATGGCTAACCATTTCTCAATTTTATCATTCAATTTATGACTTGAATTAATCCAATTTGAATTCTAATATCTCTAATGTACTCCATTTTCTAAAAATCAAGAGAGTAAACAATTAAGAGAGTAAACAATGAAAAGAGTTTAATCAATCTTTTAATTAAACTTTCTAGGATTGAGAAGGGCTGAATTGTAAAGAAGAGAAGGGTGGTGGCCTTTCCATCAAGGCATAGCATCAAATTTTAATTCAACATTTACAAAGCATAAAATTTGAGAAAACCATAGATTTAAAAATTCACAGTAAGAATTAAGCTTACATGGAGCTTGTAAGCTTTCCTTTGGCTTGAGGGATTGAGGATTCTACTCTTGTTTGCAGCAAGAGTGGCCACCAAATTCACTTGGAGAGGATTCGGCCAAAAAACAATTGAATTATCAAGAAATTCAATGTTAAATGGCTCAGGACAGAAGCAGAGTAACAGTGCATAAACACCATTAAGCTTTTACAAAGGGGGAGGCTTCTATTTATAGGAAAAAGTGCGCCTCTAACTAAGCAAACTGATTCTAGAATTTTCCAGATCAGTTTGGTCACTTTTTGACCATTTTTAGGTCAGTTTAGCTTACTTTTTGGATCTAGTTGAAACAGGAGAGAGGAGAGATGAAAATATCTCATTATTTGTGAGTTTAAAACTCATCCACACATGTGAAATAGGCACCTCCTTCATGAGGGGAATTTAGGTGTAAAAAATGCATCATTTCCTCTAAATATCTTTTCTTTTTTAACTAATAAACCTTGTCCTTAGTCAACTCTTCATCTTATGTGAGTATTTACTCATTTTTGGGGGATTTTATTTTATTCTTTAATTTATCTCCTCCCTACATTTGGATTAATGTTATTGGTCCATAGGAACCTTAATCCAAAATTTTTAAAAAATCTGGACCCTCAGGATAAGGTCCTTTTTACCTATTTTTAATTAATTCCAATTGCACATTTGAAAGTTCTTTTTGAATTTCTATTTCAGAAAAATTTAGTACAATAAGAAAGGATATTTTTCCATCTAAAGATATCTAAAAACTGAGTTATCTCTCTCTAGAATATTTTCTCTCTCTAGGCCAAAATAGGTAGAAACAAGATCTTTTATTATTCTGAAAAGGGGATTGATTACACGGGAAGAAAAGGGGATTGATTACACGGGAAGAAATTGGACATCTTGAGGGGCTGGGGAAGAATCTTAAACTATGGAAGTGCATGAAAATTTCAATAAAATGTGGCAAAAAGAGTTTGCAAACAACTCTCTTTTGGTCCACACTACCATCCCACAACTAGTTGAACCCAAACTAGCCCTAGAAAATATTTGCCGCTTTGCACACGCAAGGCATGCAACAAAAAGTTAGCACTTACTAAAAAAGAAGACAAAAGGCTAATTGATGAGTAAAGTGCTTGTAATGATGGGGAGATAAATAAAGAGAACGCACTCATAATGGAGTACCACATGCACTCAAGGGAGTACCACCATAGCCATAGAAGCATGGAGCTCCAAGAAGTATGATTTGATTAGTCTAAATGATAAGATGCCCCTAACTACAATTTATTCACTTATATACTTGCCAAATGATAAGATGTCCCTAATTACAATTTATTCACTTATATACTTGCCAACCTTTTCACACTCATTAATGTTGGGCCTCCATACTTACCCGGCCATATCCATGCCCATGGGCTCCCTTTATGTCCAATACCAAGCCCCCTTCATTACAAACTATCCCCACCAGAACCCATTGAACCCAAACCAGCCCTAGAAAATCTTTGCGGCTTTGCACGCAAGGCATGCAGCAAAAAGTTAGCACTTGATAAAAAAGAAGCCAAAAGGCTAATTTATGAGTAAAGTGCCTATAATGATGGGGAGAAAAAGAAAGAGTACGCATTCATAATGGAGTACCACATGCACTCATGATGGAGTATCACATGCACTCAAGGGAGTACCACCATAGCCATAGAAGCATGGAGCTCCAAGAATTATGATTTAATTAGTCTAAATGATAAGATGCCCCTAATTACAATTTATTAAATTATATACTTGCCCACTCTTTCACACTTAATAATGTTGGGCCTCCATACTTGCCCGGCCATATCCATGCCCATGGGCTCCCTTTATGTCCAATACCAAGCCCCCTTCATTTTACAAACCATCCCCACCCAAAGGTTTCTTCCTAGAAACCATGTATGGAGCAATGTATGGGCTGTTGGGAATCTTTTTGACTTCTCTCATGAATGTGGAAGTACATTTGTTGCAACTCCAAAAGTGCCTCATGCAAGAGAACTCCACATAGAGCTGTCCACTTATTTAATGTACATATGGACTGATCCCTATGATTTCCATAAGCCCACGGAGTCTTGCTGAGCTTTTATTGATGAGTGGTGAAGTAAACCAATGGACATGGCCGTCCATATAGTAAATTTGCAACAATGACAGCCTTCATGCCATCATCCACTTCCATGGATATATCTGTCCAAAGACACCATACGACTGTACTCATTTCATGAAGACTCAAACATAAGGTAATAGGTGACCCATGCCAAGTCCCCATCAATAAGGTTGACTTCTAGAAATGCCTGATTCAAATAGAAACCGATCCGCTTTAAGTGACAATGTATAGTATCCACCCAGGTCATATGGAAACCTATCCACCTTCAAGTTGCAATGCATACTGTCCAATACCAAGCCCCCTTCATTATAGTGCTAAAGCAAAAGAGACAAGATAGGTTCCAAATCACTTTAAGACCTTCCAAATGGCCAATCTATTTGTCCAATATGATTTGGCTTAGAGGTCTGATAGTGGGCAACCTAGGATCTCATAAGACAGTCCACCTAAGGTCAAGGAAGTAAACTTAGCAGGCTCGTGTGAAGACCCGAGGCCGGTTTTTATTGTAAAAGACATTTATAAAGAAGAAGAGACTTAGCTCATCATTCTATTGATTGAGTTCCAAGATTTCTTTGCTTGGAAGTACATAGATATGAAAGGTGTACCCCACCAGAAGTAGTCTAGCATACCATTCCCGTGGTTGATGGAGCCAGGCCAATCAAATAACAAGCTTATCATATGAACCCTAAGTACTCCAAGATGGTTCGCAAAGAGATTGAAAGACTTATCGATGCTGGATTCATCTATGAAATTTACCATACGAAGTGGGTATCACCAACAACTGTGATAGTCCCCAAAAATAATTGAAAGGTCCAGAGTGTGTGTTGACCTCAAAAAGGTCAATGTCGCCACCATTAGGGACCACTATCCTCTACTATTCTCATGAAACATGTACTAGAAAGGGTAGCGGGAAAGGAATCTTATGGCTTCCTTAATGGTTTTTCAAGATACAACCAGGTGTTGATTAATCCTAAGGAGCAACACAAAATGGCATTTGCCACTGAGTGGGGTACATATGCATATCGAGTCATGCCCTTCCGGTTGATCAAGGCCCTCAGAACCTTCCAATGCCTCATGTGTATGGCTTACACAAGGAATATCTTTTGAAATTCCTTGAGGTCTTCATGGATGAACTTTGTGTCAATTCCTCCTAGAAGGAGCATCTTGCATGCTTGCGCAAAGTGCTAGAAAGGTGCAGGCTATACTACATCTCGTTGAACCCACTAAAATGCCAATTTTGGGTTTGACATAAAGTGATCCTAGGACACATTGTCTCTAGGCAAGGAATTTTAATTGATGACAGCAAAGTCCAGCTCATTTTTTAGCTACCCCCATATCCACAAACTTCAAAGGTGTCGAGCGCTTCATAGGACACGTCTGCTATTATCGGCAATTCATTTTTATGTACATTAATATTGCTCGACCCCTTTACAAACTCCTTATTGTTTTTGAGTGGACTACTGAAGAATGCCAACAGGCTTACACTACACTCAAAAAAACCTTGGCAAGCGCTCCAATACTCAGATCCCCCAACTAGGATCTCATCTTCCATATCCACATTCATGCGTTAGCATTTGCTATAGGATGCGTGTTGGACCAACTAGGTGAACACAAGATGGACTTCCCCATCAATTTTACCAGCCCTCCAGCTCAATGAAGCTGAGAGGAACTACACCACAACCGAGAGAGAGGGATTAATAATGATTTACATGATTAAGAAGTTTCGCCACCATTATCTTTTGGTGACCAAGTTTATATTCTTCGTAGACCATCAAGCCCTTTTATACCGAGTAAATAAGCCCTCTATAACAGGAAGAATCACGAGGTGTCTGCTTATTTTTCTTGAGTTTGACTTTATCGTTTACGTTAAGGAAAGGCTCTCAACATGTTCTTGTAGACCACATGTCAACAAGGATCCCCAATGGTGAATAGTAATGGGAGTAGCTGATGATCTACAAGATGCCGCCGTATTCCAACTTTGCTTGATTCCTAAATGGGGTGAAGAATTGGCTCACTTTTAGCAAATGTCTTACCGGTTAATCCTCTCCTTAAAAAAGGATCATGCCTGTTGCTCAATAAAAAAAGTGCCCCTTACCAGCTTATCTCGTGGGCCAACTTTACAAGCAAGGCAAAGACAAAATCCTACGACATTGTGTTTATGAAGACGAGTATGTCTTCCTTATTGAACAGGCTCACTTTGCATGTGCTGTGGAGGGGGACTTTGCAATAAATATAACTACTCGCAAGGTTCTCATAGGTGGGTTATGGTGGCCCAATTTAATGGTTGACGTTGCTGAGTATGTCAAACAATGTGATGAATGCTAGCATGCAGCAATTCCTCGTTCAAGGATCACATGCCCTTGAACCCCATCGTGTCTTTATAACCATTTGAGAAGTGGGGCATATATTTTGTTGGACCTATCAGTCTGGCAGCCAAATAAACTCAAGCGCGATAGATAATTTCTTACATGGATTATTACACCAAGTGGGTAGAAGCTCGCGTAACCTGCAAGGTTGATGCTTGATCAAGGGCTAAATTGCTCTATGAGTAAGTGATCACATGCTTTGGTTTCCCTCTCGATTTTGTTAGTGACAATGCAACACACTTCATTAATGAGGTAATCCAATTCCTCTTACAAGAGTTCCTTGTCAACCACAGAAAGTCCTCCCCCATATTACCTACAAGGGAATGGCCAAGCAGAAAGCACAAACAGAACCCTTTGTGCCATTCTTACCAAAACCATGGAGGCCAGCTGCAACGATTGGGAACAAAAGTTGCCAGATTCACTTTGGGCTTATCAAACTTCATTCAAGGCAGCTTCAATTTAACCTATGGTACTAAAGCGGTCATGCCCATGGAGTTCTTAGTCCATAGTCTATGTGTTGCAGTGCACGAAAAACTCACCGAAAATGCTATGAGCTGTCACCTATTCAAGCTTGAAAAGCTTGACAGAACATGCCTTTTTGAAGTCTACACCATGATTTTAGGAAGATAAGGTGAAAACAATGCTTTGACGACTAGCTCAAGGATAAATAGATGAATGAGGTAGACATGGTCCTCTTATTCAGTACCAACACACACAAGAAAAATCTCAAGCTGAGAGGCTTAGTACCTTTCCTAGTCTCTCAGTTAACACCACAAGGTGCAGTGCGCATTGGAACACTTGATGGTATTGAGATGGCTAGTTACTTCAATGGTAGAAAGCTTAAATGCTACTACGGACCTCTCACAAATGCCACCTTAAAAGCCATCCATGATAAAAACAATGAAATAAGGACCATGAGGATATCAAAAAAACTGTGTGAAGAGTCTAAATAAAGGAAAGCCAAGCTTAGGCAAAGACATATGATGGTCAACATGGCCCAAGTGGTTGACTTAGAAGAAGAAGAAGATTGGGAGGTAAAGCCAACTTGGTTGTGGCTAGGAATGAGTATCCAAAAATTAGCTCTTGTTTATATAAGGGCTAGTTACAATTTGATGTCATATAAAACTTGGTGTTCCCTTAGGGAACCCACACTAAACTTAAACACCTGCCACTGTCACAATAGTTGCCGCATAGCATGTTCATTGCATAGGCATAGTCACACTCTTATTCCACATTGGAAATAATCCCTTGGAAGGAAAGTTTTATATGAAATGACGACCTTACATGTAAGATTCCTCCCCAGCCTCTCAAAATGTCCAGCATCTTCCCCTGTAATCAATCCCTCTTCAGAAATATAAAAGACTTGTTTCTAACTGTTTTAACCTAGAGAGAGAAAATATTCTAGAGAGAGAATATTCAGATTTTTAATATTTTTGGATAGAAAATTATCTCATCTTATTAAAATAAGTTCCCCTGAAACAGAAATTCAAAAAGAACTTTCCAATGTGCAATTGGAATTAATTGGAAATGGGTATAAAGGACCTTAGCCTAAGGGTCTAGATTTTCAGAAATTTTTGGATTATGGTCCAATTAAGGTTCCTATGGGCCAATAGCATCAATCCATGTGTAGGGAGGAGATAAATCCAATTTTGTAAAAGAAGATACCCAAAAATGAGTAAATGCTCACATAAGATGAAGAGTTGAAAATGTACAAGGTTTATTAGTAAAAAACTATGAGCAATATTAAAAATATGAGATATTTTGGGTATCCAAAAATGAGTAAATGCTCACATGAGATGAAGAGTTGAAAATGTACAAGGTTTATTAGTAAAAAACTATGAGCAATATTAAAAATATGAGATATTTTGGGTATAATGATTTCATATTGACACTATGTAAGGAAGGGGAGTTCTTTAAAGGAGGTGCATATTTCACATAAGATGAAGAGTTGAAAATGTACAAGGTTTATTAGTAAAAAACTATGAGCAATATTAAAAATATGAGATATTTTGGGTATAATGATTCTATTTTGACACATATGTAAGGAAGGGGAGTTCTTTAAAGGAGGTGCATATTTCACATGCTTGAATGAGTTTTAAGCTCATAAAAATTGAGATATTTCATCTCTCCTCTCTCCTCATTCAAGTCTAGTTCCAAAAAGTTAGCTTAACTGACCTAAAAATGGTCAAAAATTGACCAAACTAAATTGGAAAATTCTAGAATCAGTTTGTTTGGTTAGGAGCTCAATTTTTCCTATAAATAGAAGCCCACCCCTTGTTGAAAAATATATAGTGTTTATGCATCGTTACTCTACTCCACCTAAGCCAAGAACTGTGAATTCATTAATAATTCACTAGTTTTTGGAGCTTCCCTCTTTCTTCAATCCCCATTGGTGGCTCCATCAACATACTTAACCAATTGATTGGTTGGGGGCCTCTACTGTGAATAAAGAAATCAAGCAATTTGTAAGGTAATTAGTGAATTTTGATCATTTTCTATAATTTCTCAATGTTTCTCTCTTCTCAACCCCTCTCAAGCTTGAGAAGCTTAATTGGAATGGTTTTTGAATGCTATTGAAGTTAATTGATGAATGGTAGTGAAGAGTTACATAATTTGATGAATGCTATTGAAGTTAATTGATTAATGATAGTTAAGAATTACATAAATTTCCATTTATGCTTAATTCTAATGGTTTTTATGTAATTTCTCTCTCTCACTCAAGAAATGGTCATACTCATGACCCATTCTCAATCCAAATGAAGCTTTTCATAAAGCTTTTCCCTAATCCAAGATTAATCTATGCTTGAGGCCAAATTAATGGCTTTTTTCTATGCTTTTAGTTTATGTAATTCATGAATATTGATGATTCAATACATTATGGATTAATGATCCAATTAGGAATCATTCTATTTATTTCCTTAATGATAAGCTTTATCCCTTAGAAAATTTGAGATTTATCAGTCATAGCAGCGGAGCTATGGTAAAATTTTTATAAAAATTATGCATAAAATAATTTTATTCAAAGCATGAAAAGAGGACTTCCTACCATATTCTAGGAATTATCATCCTAGATTAATTGAAAGATATTCATTGTAATCATAGAGAAATTGATATTATGCATAATTGATTTTCATGCATAGAGGTATGCATAAAAGATTATTATTTTAACATAAAAGTGTTACTTTTATCAATTTTCATTTTCATGCATAGAAGTATGCATAAAGGATAATTTTTTTATATCAAAAGTGTTACTTTTATCATTTTTAATTTTCATGCATAGAAGTATGCATAAAGGAAAATTTTTATATCAAAAGTGTTACTTTTATCATTTTTAATTTTCATGCATAGAAGTATGCATAAAGGATAATTTTTTTATATCAAAAGTGTTACTTTTATCATTTTTAATTTTCATGCATAGAAGTATGCATAAAGGAAAATTTTTATATCAAAAGTGTTACTTTTATCATTTTTAATTTTCATGCATAGAAGTATGCATAAAGGATAATTTTTTTATATCAAAAGTGTTACTTTTATCATTTTTAATTTTCATGCATAGAAGTATACATAAAGGATATTTTTTTTATATTAAGTGTTACTTTTATCATTTTTCATTTTCATGCATAGAAGTATGCATAAAGGAAAATTTTTTATATCAAAAGTGTTACTTTTATCATTTTTAATTTTCATGCATAGAAGTATGCATAAAGGATAATTTTTTTATATCAAAAGTGTTACTTTTATCATTTTTAATTTTCATGCATAGAAGTATGCATAAAGGATCTTTTTTATAGTAAGAGTGTTACTTTTATCACATTTGAAATTCTTGCATAGAGGTATGCATAAAAGATGATTATTATATTGTAAAAATGTTACTTTTGTCATAATTGGATTTCATGCATAGAGTTATGCATAAAAGATATTTTTATACTAAAAGTGTGATTTTCATCATAAATAGATTTTATGCATAAATTAGATGCATAAGAGAAATTCTTTTATTCTAAAAGTGTAATTCCTACTAAATTGAATTTATGCATAAGAAGATGCATAAAAGATTGAATTTTAATTCAAAGTGTCATTCTCATTTAAAATGAATTTATGCATAGGAAGATGCATAAAATATTGATTTTTATTTCGAAAGTGTTAGTATCCTTAAATGGAATTTATGCATAATTAGATGCGTAAAGAAATTTTATATCAAATATAAGAATTCCCTTATATTCTATAAATAGATATGGGAAGGGATAGGATGCGATAAGAGATGTATGAGATGTGATAAGACGTATATGAGAAGAGTTATGATGTGATAAGATGAGTTAAGATGTGATAAGATGCGTATGGGAAGTGGTAGGATGTGATAAGAGGTGTATGAGATGTGAAAAGATGTGTATGAGATGTGATAGAATGTGTTAAGATGAGTTAGGATGTGTTAAGATGTGTTAGGATGTGTATGGGACGAGGTAGAGAGTGTATCTGATGGGATAAGATGTATATGGGATGTGTTAGGGTGAGAATGGATGTAGTATGGATGTATGGATGTAGATGTGTAATATGGATGTATGTATGTATGTGGATGTATGCATGTAGATACGGATATATGTATGTATGTGGATGTGGATGTATGAATGAGGATGTGAAAATGGATGTATGTATGTAGATGTGGATGTATGGATGTGAATGTGAATGAAGATGTGGATGTGGATGTATGGATGTAGATTCGGATGTAGATGTATGTATGTGAATGTGGATGTATGAATGAGGATGTGAAAATAGATGTATGAATGAGGATGTGGATGTGGACGTATGCATGTAGATGCGTATGTATGAATGTGAAATTGGATGTATGTATAATGTGGATGTATGAATGAGGATGTGAAAATAGATGTATGCATGTAGATGCGTATGTATGAATGTGAAATTAGATGTATGATGTGGACGTACGAACATGGATATGTATGTAGAATAATGAATGTGAATGTGTATGTGAAATAATGTGTAGTCTATATGAGTGAATGGATGAGAATGAGTACACATTGAATGGAATAGGGAATAAGTAATGTGGTCCGAGAGTGGATAATGTGGAAAGACGAGAGTTCGTTATAGAAACTGTATTTTGTGAACTGTTTGTAAATGAATGTTTTATGTCAAGAATGCTGGGGAAGCATTTTGACCGTCTTGTGGATTAAGGTCAAGGAGACATAACTGATAAAGTTGCAAGGCTGACGGAGAGTCAATGGAGGACGTCTCGCGTAGCAAGGTCGGCCGCTTGACCAGCCTCGGTTCGATTTAAATGCTGAGCTTCCGGTACGGTGGATTAGGGACCAAGGAAGCGGCCTATGAGTGAAGCGCTAGGTCACCTGCGAAGGATCCTAGAGGGTGCTGACCATACGGTGCTCGGGCTCTGGGTCGCCGAAGATACCCACACGTGCGTCGTGGAAGATATTGGAGCAAGGAATAAGAGTTGTTTTCTAAAACTGGGCATGGATCTGGTTGATTGACCTTGCTGGTCCTCAACGGATGAGTCCATGGCTCTTTTATATGGATCTGTGGGTTGATCTTGCTGATCTTCCACGGAGGTTCCATTCTATTATATGAATATATTGCCGATTACTATGAGCTAGGAACTATGGAAAAGGCCCCTGAGTGAACAGGTGGTGAGCGTTCTGGTTACCAATGATGTCATAAGTATACCGATGAATGAATGACTGGAAATAAGGATTCAACCAGAGACTGAGGATTGTCATCAGTGATATAATGGTTTCATTAAAGGATTGTTTTAAAGTTAGCTGATGCTAAGAAAAAGGCAATTTCATATTGGGTGTGTAAGTGGTGTGACTAGTTTTATGTTTGCATGAACTTCCGATTAGGAGGCCTTGGAACTCTTTTCCTTGGTACCCGGGACAAAACCTAACCAAATTCTTAATTGGATCCCATCACTACAGTGGTTGGGCGGTTGGCTAACCCATGGGACTGGATGGGGTTAGGCTGGACTGATGGATCCGTAAATCAAGACTCAATTTCTGTTATTACGATAGATGAAGTAAATCCCGGATAGTAATTGTTCTATGGATAGGAATCAACGGCTGTGCCTCTTGATGGGGAAAAAAGTGTTGATCCCAATAATCCAAGTGCAAGTTTTGTCCTTGATTGACCAAGTACCTTTAAAGGTGCAGTCGGATCAGTTTGATCAGTAATGGTCTTGACTACGTTAGAGTAAAAAGTTATCCTGGTGGAATCGCCCGTGCTTTCCGGATAAAGGAAGTTTTTTTGGGTTCGGTTTTGGAAAAACCGACGGATTAGTCTTTTGTCCGGATATCCGTGGACGAGGCCCCGAGTGTGGGCCCCTGGCCCGCGCAAGAAAGGCTACTTTCGTTGCTAGCACCCCGAATCGGTTGCGCGGTGGAAACAGGGATCTTACAGTTGGTATCAGAGCAGGTTTTGAAAGCTAATAAAGATAATTAAATTCTTATCTGAAATTGGTAATAAGAATTCAGAAACAGCATTTTCATAATGTATTTTCATTCCGTAAGCTTCTTTAATGAAGAAATTTTAATCAAAGAAATTGTTTTTATAGATGGAAGTTTCCCATTTATCTGGTATTCCCGACCTCACCCAGTCTCAAGATATGATTACATTTGCCTTCGAGCATCTCATCTCTTCCGCTTTGACACGAACAAGCCGAGCAAGACTCGCATGCCATTTCGAGGAATTATATTTTCCTAACCTAGTGGAGAGACAACAGCATAAGTGGTTTGCAGGGCTATATATCCACGCCTCTTACAACCGCCGGCGTGCAATGCTGAGGCAGAACCTCTCATTGGCCATGATTTTGATAAAGCTGAAAATGACGCGTGGTGTCATTCTATATCTTTCAACGCCTCAAAATTTCAGACTTGCTTGCCGAGTTTATAGACTCCTTAGTCGATTTATACCTAAGGAGAAAATAATAGCTCCCTTCGCAGTTAGAGAACTTATGTAACAGGGCATGACTATGGCCCAGTATGGTCCTCTTATATGTCTTTCGAGGAGATTTTGAACTCAGAGCCGAGTTGCTCTATGTACATATTGCAACTTTTATATAAATAAAGAAACGTTTTCTGGTTAAAAAATTCATGTTGAATAAATGATTGTTTATGGCGAACGATCTGCTGCTGATAAAGAAAAAAAAAATCTGTTATCGGACATATGTCATAGATCTCCATTAAGATCTTGTCTTGTATAAGAAATTGTTTTCCGAACTCTTAAGTCTTAGGATCTCGTGAATAATATCAAAATAAAAATTTAATAATATATAAATTTTGGCAGAATCATGAGACGAGGAAACCGTGGTCGTCAGCCAGACCCTGTCTCTGAAGATGACGAGCTTGACCTTGATGTTCGCAAGGCTCCTCATAGGTCTCAGCCAGGACCCTTCAAAGGAGAAGGGGAGAACCTGGGTGAGGCTGTGGAGAAATGGGTGGAAACCTTGGAAGAGTATTTTGACGTCATAGGATACAATCATCAGAGCAATTGGCTAATAAAGATCAACTGAGAAGCCAAATATGTCAAAAATTTATCAAGAAACACAAAAAGGTTGTAATTGTGTGATATAATTCATACAATTTGATATTCAAACTGAAAAATTCGTAATTGGGTTTTCAGATGGAAGTACCGCAATTGTATGGAACCCTGACTTGCTTGAGGCCTAGACATGATGGTATCTATCTTATAGTTCCAAGTATCATGACTACCCGTATATACCGAGAGTATAACTGCAGCTCTTTACTGACAGTATATATGAGTAAATCTAAGACTTGAAATTATAAGCGTTAATGCTATCCAGATGATGATTTCGAATGTGGTTGATATGATTTTTAATTATATTTGAGAATTGATGAATTGATTTGGATTCTGATTGAAAAATAATGATTTTTGAAATTTAGTTGAAATATTATAACCTGAGCGAAACCACAATGAGGATGAATGGGACGAGTCTCTGTGATGATACTCATAACTAGAATGATGATAATGATTTCAGCAAATCACTATGAGATTAGTGGATTGTGCTGTCAAATTGCTACTGTTAACACTTGTCACGGTAGATCAAGTTAAGGGATGACAAATTGATAACTTACTTAACTGAAATTCCCGTGGAGGAATGTTCAGAAGGAAATTTTTCGGTCTAATGGACCATTATCGTAGGAATGATATGATCTAAATGAATTATTATTTAATGATGAGTTCTATATAAGGAATATTTATCCCAGTATTCTGTTGGGTTGACCAGAATCTAAGGAACCCAGAATAAATTGGATCTTAAGAAAAAGAGTTGTCCTCTACTTTGCGAGATGAGGACATCTCGCACCTTTTTAAGTGGGGTAGAAGTTTGTAAGATTCCTCCCCCCAACCTTCGAGGTATACAGGAGTAAGAATCTCTCTTTCTGATCTTAAATTTATTCCCTCTCTAAAATAAAAGAAAGATTCTGTTTAAAAAGGGAAGACACTTTTCCCAGAATACCTTCTCAAGAGTCCCACCTGTTTTAAGGATTCAGAACAATGAGTTCAGAAGTGAAAATCGGTGTTTTGGATACCAAGGTTTTGGTCTTCATTCGAGTACGGCCCAAAAGAAGTTCTTTACCTCTTGAGGAGTATAAGAAGTTATCCCCAGATATTGTGGACCTTATCTGAATTCAAAGAAAGTAGGTGACTTAGCCTACGAGCTTCTTTTATCTCCTCATCTCGAAGTTCTTAATGCCTTCTATAGAAAAATGTGCCAAACCCAAATCATGGAAAGACGGTAAAACTTCAGTGGCAAGTTACCGTTGGCTTCTAAGTTACGCTAGCTCCTTCCTTTATATAAATTGTAACTTTTACTTGTCGCTCACAGTAATCTTACTCCCATCGATCTCCTTTCTTTCTTAATCTCCTTCATGGCTTGGCAACAGGAACTAGTTTTATCCATAATGATTCCTCACCTTCAAGACGCAAGCGAGTCTGTGAAGAAAGATTTTATAGAACAGTATGAGCGCTCACTTTTTCCTCAATTGGGAACGTCTGTAGCTCAGACCAAATGGCGGACCTATCAAGACATAACTAGGGTAACACCTTGGGGTCAGCAGCACTTTCACAACAATGTCCGCTTGGCCATGGTTATTGAAGCCTTGGGTTTGGGTCCCCGATACTACTGCGTCATGAGATCAAGGCATCTTGGGTTTTCTGAGCGGGTCTTCTTACTGGCGTGTTTTCTTCCTCATCAGAAGATATGCCTTTACCCCGTTTTTGGCTTGCCTCTTAGAGGTCCTTTTGTTAGATCACCTCATACCATTGAGATAGGTGCGGCAATAACCAACAGAATTATTCCCATAGATGAGTTACCTTATACGTGCGCAGCTTGTGAGTGCTGCTTTTGTGATCATATGATGGACGGGCTTATGGAAGTGTAAAGAGTTCTTCTATCTTTACTGTATATGTTCCAAGAATGAATAAAGTTTAAATCTTGTTCTTGTCTTGACCCTTACTCTCTTTGAGATTTTTTTTAATTGGTGGTTAATCTTAATTAAAAATTTTCTCTCAGTCTCTTACTTGTGCATCTTGCGAAATTACCCCTAGTTTGCGAGATGAGAGCATCTCGCATTTTTCAAGTGGGAGAGAATGTAAGATTCCTCCCCAGCCTCTCAAAATGTCCAGCATCTTCCCCTGTAATCAATCCCTCTTCAGAAATATAAAAGACTTGTTTCTAACTGTTTTAACCTAGAGAGAGAAAATATTCTAGAGAGAGAATTCAGATTTTTAATATTTTTGGATAGAAAATTATCTCATCTTATTAAAATAAGTTCCCCTGAAACAGAAATTCAAAAAGAACTTTCCAATGTGCAATTGGAATTAATTGGAAATGGGTATAAAGGACCTTAGCCTAAGGGTCTAGATTTTCAGAAATTTTTGGATTATGGTCCAATTAAGGTTCCTATGGGCCAATAGCATCAATCCATGTGTAGGGAGGAGATAAATCCAATTTTGTAAAAGAAGATACCCAAAAATGAGTAAATGCTCACATAAGATGAAGAGTTGAAAATGTACAAGGTTTATTAGTAAAAAACTATGAGCAATATTAAAAATATGAGATATTTTGGGTATCCAAAAATAAGTAAATGCTCACATAAGATGAAGAGTTGAAAATGTACAAGGTTTATTAGTAAAAAACTATGAGCAATATTAAAAATATGAGATATTTTGGGTATAATGATTTCATATTGACACTATGTAAGGAAGGGGAGTTCTTTAAAGGAGGTGCATATTTCACATAAGATGAAGAGTTGAAAATGTACAAGGTTTATTAGTAAAAAACTATGAGCAATATTAAAAATATGAGATATTTTGGGTATAATGATTCTATTTTGACACATATGTAAGGAAGGGGAGTTCTTTAAAGGAGGTGCATATTTCACATGCTTGAATGAGTTTTAAGCTCATAAAAATTGAGATATTTCATCTCTCCTCTCTCCTCATTCAAGTCTAGTTCCAAAAAATTAGCTTAACTGACCTAAAAATGGTCAAAAATTGACCAAACTAAATTGGAAAATTCTAGAATCAGTTTGTTTGGTTAGGAGCTCAATTTTTCCTATAAATAGAAGCCCACCCCTTGTTGAAAAATATATAGTGTTTATGCATCGTTACTCTACTCCACCTAAGCCAAGAACTGTGAATTCATTAATAATTCACTAGTTTTTGGAGCTTCCCTCTTTCTTCAATCCCCATTGGTGGCTCCATCAACATACTTAACCAATTGATTGGTTGGGGGCCTCTACCGTGAATAAAGAAATCAAGCAATTTGTAAGGTAATTAGTGAATTTTGATCATTTTCTATAATTTCTCAATGTTTCTCTCTTCTCATTCCCTCTCAAGCTTGAGAAGCTTAATTGGAAGGGTTTTTGAATGCTATTGAAGTTAATTGATGAATGGTAGTGAAGAGTTACATAATTTGATGAATGCTATTGAAGTTAATTGATTAATGATAGTTAAGAATTACATAAATTTTCATTTATGCTTAATTCTAATGGTTTTTATGTAATTTCTCTCTCTCACTCAAGAAATGGTCATACTCATGACCCATTCTCAATCCAAATGAAGCTTTTCATAAAGCTTTTCCTTAATCCAAGATTAATCTATGCTTGAGGCCAAATTAATGGCTTTTTTCTATGCTTTTAGTTTATGTAATTCATGAATATTGATGATTCAATACATTATGGATTAATGATCCAATTAGGAATCATTCTATTTATTTCCTTAATGATAAGCTTTATCCCTTAGAAAATTTGAGATTTATCAGTCATAGCAGCGGAGCTATGGCAAAATTTTTATAAAAATTATGCATAAAATAATTTTATTCAAAGCATGAAAAGAGGACTTCCTACCATATTCTAGGAATTATCATCCTAGATTAATTGAAAGATATTCATTGTAATCATAGAGAAATTGATATTATGCATAATTGATTTTCATGCATAAAGGTATGCATAAAAGATTATTATTTTAACATAAAAGTGTTACTTTTATCAATTTTCATTTTCATGCATAGAAGTATGCATAAAGGATAATTTTTTTATATCAAAAGTGTTACTTTTATCATTTTTAATTTTCATGCATAGAAGTATGCATAAAGAAAAATTTTTATATCAAAAGTGTTACTTTTATCATTTTTAATTTTCATGCATAGAAGTATGCATAAAGGATAATTTTTTTATCTCAAAAGTGTTACTTTTATCATTTTTAATTTTCATGCATAGAAGTATGCATAAAGGAAAATTTTTATATCAAAAGTGTTACTTTTATCATTTTTAATTTTCATGCATAGAAATATGCATAAAGGATAATTTTTTTATATCAAAAGTGTTACTTTTATCATTTTTAATTTTCATGCATAGAAGTATACATAAAGGATAATTTTTTTATATTAAAAGTGTTACTTTTATCATTTTTCATTTTCATGCATAGAAGTATGCATAAAGGAAAATTTTTTATATCAAAAGTGTTACTTTTATCATTTTTAATTTTCATGCATAGAAGTATGCATAAAGGATAATTTTTTTATATCAAAAGTGTTACTTTTATCATTTTTAATTTTCATGCATAGAAGTATGCATAAAGGATCTTTTTTATAGTAAGAGTGTTACTTTTATCACATTTGAAAATCTTGCATAGAGGTATGCATAAAAGATGATTATTATATTGTAAAAATGTTACTTTTGTCATAATTGGATTTCATGCATAGAGTTATGCATAAAAGATATTTTTATACTAAAAGTGTGATTTTCATCATAAATAGATTTTATGCATAAATTAGATGCATAAGAGAAATTCTTTTATTCTAAAAGTGTAATTCCTACTAAATTGAATTTATGCATAAGAAGATGCATAAAAGATTGAATTTTAATTCAAAGTGTCATTCTCATTTAAAATGAATTTATGCATAGGAAGATGCATAAAATATTGATTTTTATTTCGAAAGTGTTAGCATCCTTAAATAGAATTTATGCATAATTAGACGCGTAAAGAAATTTTATATCAAATATAAGAATTCCCTTATATTCTATAAATAGATATGGGAAGGGATAGGATGCGATAAGAGATGTATGAGATGTGATAAGACGTATATGAGAAGAGTTATGATGTGATAAGATGAGTTAAGATGTGATAAGATGCGTATGGGAAGTGATAGGATGTGAGAAGAGGTGTATGAGATGTGATAAGATGTGATAAGATGTGTATGGGAAGTGATAGGATGTGATAAGAGGTGTATGAGATGTGAAAAGATGTGTATGAGATGTGATAGAATGTGTTAAGATGAGTTAGGATGTGTTAAGATGTGTATGGGACGAGGTAGAGAGTGTATCTGATGGGATAAGATGTATATGGGATGTGTTAGGGTGAGAATGGATGTATGGATGTAGATGTGTAGTATGGATGTATGTATGTATGTGGATGTATGGATGTAGATACGGATATATGTATGTATGTGGATGTGGATGTATGAATGAGGATGTGAAAATGGATGTATGTATGTAGATGTGGATGTATGGATGTGAATGTGAATGAAGATGTGGATGTGGATGTATGGATGTAGATTCGGATGTAGATGTATGTATGTGAATGTGGATGTATGAATGAGGATGTGAAAATAGATGTATGAATGAGGATGTGGATGTGGATGTATGCATGTAGATGCGTATGTATGAATGTGAAATTGGATGTATGTATAATGTGGATGTATGAATGAGGATGTGAAAATAGATGTATGCATGTAGATGCATATGTATGAATGTGAAATTAGATGTATGATGTGGACGTACGAACATGGATATGTATGTAGAATAATGAATGTGAATGTGTATGTGAAATAATGTGTAGTCTATATGAGTGAATGGATGAGAATGAGTACACATTGAATGGAATAGGGAATAAGTAATGTGGTCCGAGAGTGGATAATGTGGAAAGACGAGAGTTCGTTATAGAAACTGTATTTTGTGAACTGTTTGTAAATGAATGTTTTATGTCAAGAATGCTGGGGAAGCATTTTGACCGTCTTGTGGATTAAGGTCAAGGAGACATAACTGATAAAGTTGCAACGGCTGACGGAGAGTCAATGGAGGACGTCTCGCGTATCAAGGTCGGCCGAGGTCTTGACTAGCCTCGGTTCGATTTAAATGGTGAGCTTCCGGTACGGTGGATTAGGGACCAAGGAAGCGGCCTATGAGTGAAGCGCTAGGTCACCTGCGAAGGATCCTAGAGGGTGCTGACCATACGGTGCTCGGGCTCTGGGTCGCCGAAGATACCCACACGTGCGTCGTGGAAGATATTGGAGCAAGGAATAAGAGTTGTTTTCTGAAACCGGGCATGGATCTGGTTGATTGACCTTGCTGGTCCTCAACGGATGAGTCCATGGCTCTTTTATATGGATCTGTGGGTTGATCTTGCTGATCTTCCACGGAGGTTCCATTCTATTATATGAATATATTGCCGGTTACTATGAGCTAGGAACTATGGAAAAGGCCCCTGAGTGAACAGGTGGTGAGCGTTCTGGTTACCAATGATGTCATAAGTATACCGATGAATGAATGACTGGAAATAAGGTCATCAGTGATATAATGGTTTCATTAAAGGATTGTTTTAAAGTTAGCTGATGCTAAGAAAAAGGCAATTTCATATTGGGTGTGTAAGTGGTGTGACTAGTTTTATGTTTGCATGAACTTCCGGTTAGGGGGCCTTGGAACTCTTTTCCTTGGTACCCGGGACAAAACCTAACCAAATTCTTAATTGGATCCCATCACTACAGTGGTTGGGCGGTTGGCTAACCCATGGGACTGGATGGGGTTAGGCTGGACTGATGGATCCGTAAATCAAGACTCAATTTCTGTTATTACGATAGATGAAGTAAATCCCGGATAGTAATTGTTCTATGGATAGGAATCAACGGCTGTGCCTCTTGATGGGGAAAAAAGCGTTGATCCCAATAATCCAAGTGCAAGTTTTGTCCTTGATTGACCAAGTACCTTTAAAGGTGCACTCGGATCAGTTTGATCAGTAATGGTCTTGACTACGTTAGAGTAAAAAGTTATCCTGGTGGAATCGCCCGTGCTTTCCGGATAAAGGAAGTTTTTTCGGGTTCGGTTTTGGAAAAACCGACGGATTAGTCTTTTGTCCGGATATCCGTGGACGAGGCCCCGAGTGTGGGACCCTGGCCCGCGCAAGAAAGGCTAGTTCCGCTGCTAGCACCCCGAATCCGTTGCACGGTGGAAACAGGGATCTTACACTACAATTGGCTTCTAGCCAAGTCATTGTTCTAATGAAAGATGAAGAGCTAGTTTTCGTTGCTCCCCCATGCCAACAAGCACTCCCCATTCCACCACCCACCATTATCCCTTCACCTAACCCCCTATCAGTCCACCTCATCATGTTAACCACATCAATTCCTCTCACCCTCACCCCACCACTATGCACGGTAGCAACTCACTTTCACATTGCCAAATCACAAGATATTTCCGCACCAAATTACACTAACCACACTAACACTGTTAACCATATTAACACAACTCCATAGAGTCTGTTCTCTTGCCATTGGGTGCCTAAGAAACTTCTCAAAAGATAATGCTACTATGAGGGCGCATCTCAATTGTGGATCCCCAAAAGATCCAACCATCCGCCTCATCACAGACACACAAAGCCTCTCGTCCCCAACATCAACCACCCATTCACCAACCTGAAGCCTATAGAGTATAGGACAAATGCAATCCCAAGTGCTCTCTAAGGAGATCCAACCCTTGATCGAACCCTTAACATGTGAAATCAACCCCACGGTGGATCCCAAAACCTCTTCTCCATGCCCAACATTTCTATGAAGGCAATCCTAATAGCTGGATCCCCAAACTTCCCCAACCTAAACCTCCACCTTGTGTCACTCCACAGTCTCCTATGCTTTAATGGGTACCCAAGGCAACATCCACAGTAAATACTGTTCAAGACAAAGGAAAACAAAAATTCCAAGGTGACATTACAACCCCCATGCTGTTGCCACTGACAAAGTTTCCTACAGATATCCTTCGACATCAACAACCCCCTACCGCTCATTGTGAGGCTCGAACATACTACAATGCTACCATCCACTCATTTAGCCTCAGGTACCATGCCTGTTTGATTTGAGCCCGTAGTCATGCCAACTCTTGATCAATGCCCACGGCCGTTCCAAGTTTCCCACGGATGTTCCTTCTTGATTCTATATGTGAATGCCCATTCACTCACCCAGTTCGAAGACATGCCCATTTTCTCATGTTCCTATGCCCATTTGCTCTGCCTTTCTGGATGTCACGATCATTGGTCTAACTTGCACAGTTGTTTCTTGCCAATGCCACGTCCGTTCCCTGGACTTGCCACAGTCGTGCCCTTCTCCCAGTGCTATAAATATGGGGCCCCTCACTATTTTCTCATGATTTCCTCTCACCTTAACTCTTGCAATTTTTTCTCCCAAGCTCTTACACTCGTCAACTAACCAGCAAAATGTGAGAAGCATCCGACTCCTCTGAGGAAGTTATCCGCCGTCACACTTCTATCTGGAGGAAAAGACCTGTAGAGGGATGTTTCAAAGAATATGCTAAGCACCCAACCCTGTTCTCTCACTTGGGTGAAGAACTAATGAAGTATATCAATGGGCATACTTTCCATTCCCTTATGGAAAACAATCATAAGGTGGAGCATAAGCTCCTTTACTACATAGGCCCATGCTACATCGTTATTGCTGCAGACCCCACAGTGGTGCAAAAGATGGAACAACTAGGTTTGGGTAGGTTGCCAAACTTAGAGCCTTAGGGGCAAGACCTCCACAATGCCCTATAATTCACAAAGACCTACGATACCAATCAGAAAACTAGTAAAGTAATAGATATCGAGGGTCAAATACATCAAGTAAAGCTCCGTGTGTGGAGCTCATCAGGGATGCCTTGTCACTCTACCACCTATGGATCAACCATACGTCTACATCAACAATGAATCAAAGCTCACCACAGGTCTATACAGGGGAATCCCTAACAAGGACGGAGTTGAGTGGGGGAATATAGCACATAATCACCTGGTTATGCCCGCACAGGCCTTAGTAGTGGGGGAATCCACACATTGCAAGAGCAGCTTGGAGATGCTGAGACCCGAGCAGCCCAACCTCCATCCACTCCCTTGACTCCCTCCTCCAGCACATTAGAGAAGAAGGTGAACACCTTAATGGACATAGCAATTGAGGTCCCCATTTTGGCGTCTCCCCCATAAACCCCATACTAGCTAGAAACTGAAGGCTGAGAGGACCTGTAATGATTGTGGCGAGAAAGGCCACTATTGGAGGAAGTGTCCCAAGTAGACTGAGAAGAGTCTTGGTTCTTCAGCTTTAGCTGCAAAGACTCCAGCCTTTGTGCACCTGGAGATTGTGAGATCCCTCTACCCCTCCGTGCACCGGACTCCTGGTAGTAGACAGCGGAAGCAGCCCCCTCGTGGGCGGGGCAGGGTTTCTCACTCGGGGCCTCGCCCTCGAATGTCCGGGCACGAGACTAGGCTGGTGGTCACTCCGAAAACCAAAACCGGGAAAATTTCCCATGCCCGGAAAGCGGGGACGATTCCACCTTTTTGAATTTTTCTTAACGAGTTTTCTAACGAGATCAATTCTAAACTATCCTTCACCTAAATAAACCAGATAGAAGGAAACTATCACTGATATAATTTGATCATCTCAGTAAATTTCAACGCCTTTTTCCTGCTCAAGATCAGGCACAGCCGTTGATCCACTCAATTGAGAAAATTATCAGGGAATTTAACTAGCTAATCAAAACTTAGCGTAATCCTAAGATTTTTCAATTTGATTATTAAAACTCCATAATTCTAGCCTAACCCCATCCGGCCCATGGGTTAGCCACCACCCTACCACTGGAATCGGTGGAACCAAACAAGTACTCACCCACCCATAATTGAAATGCCTTTCTTAACTTTAGCTTTAGGAAACAGATACACACACACTCCTCTTTAAAACTTAAAAAAAAACAATCCATTGACAAAACAATTTACTAGTTACACATGTCATACTTCAAAATTTCCATTGAGTCTTTGTTTCTCACAAAACAATATCACTCTGGACTCTCCGTTGAGACCAGCGAGTCAACAACGAGATCCAGTGATAGATTACAATAACATTGGTCTGTCATACAATATCTTCCTCGACATACGAATGGGTGTCCTCGGCACCGCAAGCCCGTGCATCGCTTGGTCAGAACCCTCCAGGATCCTCCTTAGGTGTCCTGGCACTTCACTCAGGGACCGCTTCATCGGCCCTCGTCCATCGTACTGGAAGCACACCATTTTAACCATACCGAGGTTGGTCAAGACCTCGGCAGGCTTTGCCGCGTGAGCTGTCCCTCGAACACTCCCCGCCAGCTGTTGCAATCGTACTTCCCTTAGATAAACATATATGCCAAATGCTCCCTCCAGCATTCTGGCGTAAGACAGTCTTTTAAGAAAACAGGGTCTCTATGCAAGTTTTGTTTGATTTTTGTTTGAAAACCATGAATAATCTTAAATCCGTATCTCAATACTTCTAGATCCAGGTGTGAATTCCAAACAGAATTCCTCGAATTCTGTTAACTTGATCCTCAGATCAAAATCAAAAGTCTTAAGTTAAACTTAGTTTCAGGTTCGGTGGGTGTTTTGAGTGCATTTTCCTAAACTGAACACATCGTCCTTGATTGCAACGAAGGAATTAGGTCTTGGTCAATAGTTTGAATCAGAGTTTAGGTCTGGAAAGGTTCTTCCTAAACTATATATCTCGAAAGGTATTATTTCTAAAACATGAATTTCTTATGAACATGAATTTCTTATGAGGAATAAAATAATCATTTATCTCGATCTCCAACTTCGAATGTTTAATTGAATTTTCTCATTACCATCTTAGTGAATATGAAACGGTAGCATTTCTTCTCACAGATTATCTACTTATACATTTTTTTAATTTTTATGAAAATTAAATAGAGGATTAAGGAGAACCCTTATTTAAGTATAAAGATTATATATGCATCTAATTATGCATAAAATCCGATTCTGATGAAAGTCACACTTTTATCATCATAAAAATCATTTACGATAAAAATCACTCTTTTAGTTAAAAAAATATCTTTTATGCATCCATTTATGCATAAAAACCATTTATGATGAAAATCACACTTTTAATATAAAAATTATCTTTTATGCAACCATTTATGCATAAAAATCATTTATGATGAAAATCACACTTTTAATATAAAAAATATCTTTTATGCAACCATTTATGCATAAAAAACATTTAAGATGAAAATCACACTTTTAATATAAAATAAATATCTTTTATGCATACTTTTATGCATGAAATTCAAATATGATAAAAGTAACACTTTTATAATAAAAATAATCTTTTATGCATACTTCTATGCATGAAAATCAGATATGGTAAAAGTAACACTTTTATAATTAAAAAAATAATCTTTTATGCATACTTTTATGCATAAAAATCAAATATGATAAAAGTAACACTTTTATATAAAAAACTAATCTTTTATGCATAAAAATCAAATATGATAAAAGTAACACTTTTATAATAAAAACATAATCTTTTATGCATACTTTAATGCATAAAAATCAAATATGGTAAAAGTAACACTTTTATAATAAAAAATAATCTTTTATGCATAAAAATCAAATATGATAAAAGTAACACTTTTATATAAAAAATAATCTTTTATGCATACTTTTATGCATAAAAATCAAATATGATAAAAGTAACACTTTTATAATGAAAACATAATCTTTTATGCCTAAAAATTCCATTTTGATGAAAATAACACTTTCATAAGAAAATTATTCCTTTGTGCATAAAAATCTATTTTGATGAAAGTAACACTTTCCCCTGGACCGCATGAAGTTTCAGCAGACAATAGCCATCCTGATCAGTCGACAACTCCAAAAAGAGCCCACTGACCACCTCGACGTCCACTTCCTTTGCCTATACCTCGATCCACCAAAGCACACATAATGGCGGCATAAACACCCACCCCGAACTCGCGGCGGCTACCACTGGCCACCTACTGTTGCTCACCCCATCACGTTTTATTTCATGGGCAAGCAAACGGCCTGGCAGTGGCCATTCCGGGCCAAACCCTTCATATGTGAGACATATTGTCACACACCACGCGCAATGAGGATCACTCCACAATACCTCCCCATTCTCCACTTGTGTGCCTGGAGTACCTTTCACGCAGAGCAGATGAAGAACCTAAAGATCTAGTTCATCTTCCCATGGTTCGCACCCCCATCCGCGCAACATCCCTACACCAAAGAACATATGGTCAGGTGCTTTAACGAATTTATCTATCATTTTATGACTACATTCTCGACCCAGCTGTGATCATCACCATCCGGTTCTTCAACCTTATTATCACACTACTAGAGTCGTCCCCCAGCTGGGACCACTACTACGAGGGTGCCCAAGGCCTCACATTCGACATCAACAAAGGTCCCACACTCAAGAAGCTATTCAGATATTATGAGCGCATCTTGTGGATGCCTACTTGTTTGGCGGCTTCAAACTTTTGAAGACATGATGGAGACCACTTTTTGGACTAGCTACCGGGCCTTTCATCGATCCCCTCCTTCTCCTACCTTCTGCTGTGATTTTTTCCACACCTACTCCATCTATTATAGATAGATCCGACCATTTCTGCGGATGGACCCACTTTAGGGAGGGGTTATGTTAACCGCTCTAGTTAACATGACCTTTCACGTAGCTACTACACCACTTTTGTAACACATCCTTTTGTAACCGCTTAATGCGCTAATTGTAAATGAGACATGGGATGACTGAGCTTACGGCATTTGTAACATGAGTCATGAGGATTTGATGTACATAGAGCAAGTAAAACTAGGAAGACTAGTTTAAGACCCCCATTTGTAATTGGGCGGCCGAGCATTGTAAATATGAGCTCATGTATATAAGACATTTTATGAAATATGAAAAGGGACAATCCCATTTGTCTTAATTGAGTTTTCCTTCTCTCTCTCTCTCTCTCTCTCTCTCTCTCTCTCTCTCATTTGAGCTTATGTTTTCTTGCTTGCTTGTGTGATTGCTTGCTTGCTTTGATTGTTGGTGTATGTGAGTTGGAATGGTAGTTCTCTCCCTTATCTTCTCTTATACCTTCTCATTCCTATCTACCATGTTCCACTTGCAAACAATTGACATGAGGTAGAGGTTGAGCTCTCCATATCTCGTTCTCTCTTTCTCATTACCTAGCATTGGATCTCTCCTTGGGTGACACAAGGAGAGTGTGGAGTGAGCCCCTAGCGGCTTCACATAAAAGAGTTAACCCTCATAGGGTTGTCCAAGTTCCATTCACTGGATTCGACCCTTGCATGCATCTTTCTCTTCTCTTTTCTCTTGTGTATGCAAGATAGTATGTTATTCCTTAACAATTGGCCTTAGTTGTATTTGTAGGAGGGAATGTGTACATTAAATTGTCTAACGATGAATGGATAAGGTTAATAACCTAATGTTAGATTTGGGAGCCAAAGAAATAAATTAAATGATAAGATAAATAGGAGGGCTATTAGTTGGATTAAATTGTGCATGGGAAGGTCTATTTCACTAAGTTTAAGGGTTTAGTTACATGAAAATTGGTTGGATACATGCATGATAAGGTCTAGTTGCATTAGATTTTATGGGCTATATGAATTAGTTAAGTAGGGGTGTATTGTTAGTGACCATCCATCTTTATTGTTAGTGACCATCCATCTTTATTGAGCTATGAAAGGTCTCCTCTGTTCATTTTCCAAACACATTGTCCTTGAGCCTTGCAGAGTACATTTTTCATCAAAATTAGTATATAAACTAGGTTTTTTACAAGTCTAGTGCATAGGTACCCATAAGATACTTCGTCTACATCATTTTCTATGCATTTGGAGATTATTGCTACACATTAGCATTCATAGGGTTTGCACAAGGTATTTGATCTTCATCATTTTTTGTGCACTTGTGCATTGTTGCTACACATTAGAGAGCTCAAAGTAGGCAAGTTTTTCTTAGAGCAAGGAAGCATCACCATCTACTATTTTAGCATCTCCATTAACCCCACAGTTAGGCCATCAGGCTATAGCATGCATAAATGTTCAAGTTTATGCATTTTCTTTTCTATTCTTAGAAATGGATGGCTTAAATCATTTTCTTTTGTGTTAATATATATACATGAATATTTCCTTATTAAATTATTTCATAATATGCTAGACATATGCTTATGTCACCTTAGTATTTCTTTGTTAAACTATTCCATAATACCCTAGACATAGGCTTATATCACATTTGTAAAGTTTTTTTTTAATAAGGCTTATAAGATCCAATTAACCCATTTAGATGTTGTTTTGATTAAGGGATGTCAATTTAAATTAAACCTATAAAATCTAGGATATTTCATTCCTTTTGGAAAAATAATAGGGTAATTTAGATGTCTTTACAAATCCCCAAAACAAAAAGCCCAAAGATCTAAAAATGATTAAAATAGACTTTACTACTATAATGTAGGTTTGTGACCATAGGATACCATGTAAATTTTTATGTTTTCTTCTACACAAAGATTAATCCAAGCCATGGATAGGACAGGATAATTTTCTTGAATCCTAGAGAAAAGTTAATTAATAAAAAAATTAGGATTAATTCATAATTTTATAGAGAGAGGAACATTAATACACATGTATGATTTAGCATAATAGTTCCTTTTTCTAGGAATAAAAGGTTTCTTACTACAGGGATGGGACTCTTAGAATGGCATTAGAATAGTTGATTTTTATTTAGCTAGAATAATAGTTATTTTTCTACGAATAAAAGGTTTCTTATTTCAAGGATGGGATGCTTAGAATGGCATTAGAATAGTTGACTTTTAATTAGGTAGAATATTAATTATGCAAACTTTAGCAAGAGAACCTCTTAAAATTCCTTCATTATAAGGGCATAAATGCACAAATGGTTCTCATAAGGATGTGTAATCCATTGTTTCTTTTTGGAGAAAACAAAAATCTTTGATCCATGTGAATTTAATTTATCCCTAGAAAACCTCACTGAGCTTCACATTTTCTCTCTCTAGAAAATAGTGAAGAAAATGTCCAAATCCTAGGAAAGAAAATGAAAATCGGCTAGTTAGAGTTAGCCAAATTAGTGTGAAGTTTAACCATAATAAGTAGAAAAAGTTCAAGAATCTTAACAAAATTAAGGTTAGAACAGGAGGGCTAGTTTTAAAAAAATGTTGGTTTGATTTTTCTATGAGCTTTCTCTACGAGCATTTTCGAGTGCAACCCCCTATTTTGCGAGCTTTTCAAGAAACCCCCTACGATGCTTATATTGTTTGGATGTGCTAATGTCACCATATATATCATTATACACCCTTCTCCATATGTATGACTATTGATATTTCCCACTATACAACATCGCATATCTATGCAAGAAAATTCACCATTGGTTCTATTTTTAAATGCCCTTAGCACACAAACATAAATTTTATTTGAGAACCTTCCAACGATGTAAACCATGTCCCAACCTTTTGTGCAATAGTGTCCATGGTTTCTAGAATGTGAATCCAATCTTCAAAGTTGTCAAGATTTAGGAGAGGTTCATTTTGGGTAATCTTCACCATCCATGTTACAAGCTCCACATATATCAATTGAAGTGGCATGTGCTTATATATTGCATGCTCTATAGATTTTTTTTAAAGGAATCCAAAACATTGTGCCACTCATTGGCAAGAATGCCTCAATCCATGGGTTTCCTTGTTTTTAAGTTTATTTTCAAGGACTGGATACCTTTGAATATGTAGAAAAGAATATCACTATATCTATATACCTATCACCATATATTATAGGGGGCTAAGCATTGTTTATATAGGATCCACCATATGTATCATTATTTTAAACCAAAAAAAAAAACCATTTATATAACCATGAAGCCTCGGGCCGCAAAGATGGCTTTTTCAAAGAGACGGGATGACCTTTGGAGGATATTTTTAATCAAAGAAATACCTAGTGCATGGAATTACCTTTCAATTAGCTTGGTCATAAAGAACTCGCATAGCTCAAGTTGCTTTAGGTTCACTAGTCAATCCCTCAGCCCCAACATCACTTTTCCCTTGCTTATTAGTGAGAATACGAAGATGAATCTAGCTCTACATTGTTCATATACTCAATTCCATCAAGACTTTGGCTAAGATCATCTTTCAGGGACTAAAGGAGACTAGGGTGTAGAAGGCATGTACCACCTTTCTACCCTCTTATGAAGTATAGAGCCCATATATCACTATTAACAAAGATAGGAATAGCTAACACTACCCTCCTATCTTCTTATTGAAGTATATACTCAATACTCACAAGGTCAAAAAGCCTCCCTCGTACCACCTTATGGATATTATTCCACCTTTCCTGGATGGGCCCTAGGCCCTTAACCATTAGGGATGTCGACAAAAACTGATCCTTTCTAGCATGAGGCACAAATATTGGATGCATGATGCCATGATAGAAAAAACAACTCTAACTTTGAGGAGTCTAGAGTGCTCTTAGAGCTTGACCTTAATGATGTACAAGTCATTTTGAGGAACCATTTGGCAAGAGAAAGAGCATATGGAAAGAGAAAGACTTGGGAAGAGGGTAGAGAAGGTTATCACTAGCCTTCCCCTAGCACTAGGCGAGATATTATCCATCCTGGTGAACCATATGGACCACTATACTATAAGAAATTACGAAACAACAGAAGCCAAGATCTTTGTAGACAAGAGAAAACACAGAGATATGGAGAATCAAAAATTTTTGATTACTGTATGCAATTACAATAGATAGCTACCGCTTCCCAGTCGTGTGCTTCTGTGATGAAGAAGCTTTGATAGCTAACTGGAAGAAGTGAGGACAAAGGCTGTATGCAAAAAGCGTGGGTGAAGAGTGATTTTAGTGGAAAAGACCATCTCGCTAAATAGAGCTTTGTGTGCATGATTTTTCATCATGCAATCATAAATGACCACCGAATCTATATTCCGATTGGCCCGCAAAGTCCGCATGGAGTTTAGCGTAAACGGCCCCCCAGACCCCGTGCGGAGAGGGGCTCACGCCCCCCTCCGCACCTTCCCCCAAGTAGGCTGGTGTGAAACTATGCGCCACAACAACGGACCCAAAATTTATAGCCCATATGCAGTATGTGTATAATAACTCATCGCATATGCATTTAGCCTGGTTGGCAGTGAATGTGCTAATTAGCCATGTGTGCACTATATAGACATCATGTATTATCAATCTTCCAAGGACTTACACAAATTCTTTAGTCACTCTACACCCCCACACATATATGATCCATCTGCCTTTGTGTGCTTGAAAGGGACGTGTAGACCTGACTCTAATAAGCAACTTCTCTTGACAATAAAGGGTTGTTTTGATGCCCTCTCTCCTTGCTCCTTGTTGTCAATCTTGAAGTCTCACTCGTATCCTTGCCCCAAAAGACATCTATCAACAAGGTCTACACCTAAAAACATGGAGACATAAAATCAATCTTTATTGAGAATGCATTCGTGAGACTGACATATAAGAGCGAGTAGTTTTGGGTTTCAATACCTACCTCTTCACCATCTTCATGTAACCATGTTCAGTAACCATGTGCGATGTAAGAATGAAGTTGGCTTTCTTTGCATGGAGATGTACAAGTGAGAAATGGTCTACTAACCCACACGTGACATACCATCCCTCATCACTCATGAAAGAGGCTACAAGGTTTTTTGTTTCTGCAACAAAATAGGTCTCTCAAAAAATCATTCTATCATGGTATGCATCTACCTGGAAATGAGCTCAATAGCCAAGCATGTGGGAAAGTCTGGCCACACCAATCATGCAACCTTGACAAAATGACTATTCTCATGTGAAAGCTCTTGGGCATTTACCTTCCCCAAAAACAATTTGATCCTATAAACAATAAGCATTTCATATTAAAATAATGACCACAATACATGATACACATAAGATGCATAACATGAACCCTTTCACATGTTAAGTTAGTCAATGATATTTAGAAAATCTCCCATTATGACCTCTGCATATGTGAAAGGGACTATATCTACAAAAAATAGTCACAAAGACTTGATTCATCCTATTGGCATCACATTTAAACATACAAACCTTGGTAGGGAAGTACAATAAAGAAAATTAAAAAGAGAGAAAATGAGTGCAATACACAAGAGAGAGATGGATGGCTAATTTTTTTTCTATATTTAAAAAGTACCTTTAACTAGGCCAAGCAATTGGCAGAAACTGAGAAAAGTCCCATCGATATCAAAAGTAGAAAACCGTACTAAAAGTGGATGTGATAAGATGTGAATGTGATGTGAGGAGATGTAAATGGATGTGGATGTGAATGTGAATGTGATATGATAAGATGTGAATGTGATTTAAGGAGATGTGATGCGATGTAAATGGATGTGGATGTGAATGTGATATGGATGGAATGAATGTGATGTGATAAGGATAGATGTGGATGGAATGAATGTGATGTGATAAGGATAGATGTGGATGGAATGTATGTGATGTGATGTGGATGCAATGAATGTGATGGATGTGAATGGGTGTGATGAGATATGAATCAATGTGATGAGATGTGAGTGGATGTGATGAGATATGAATCAATGTGATGAGATGTGAGTGGATGTGATGAGATGTGAATGGATGCGATGAGATGTGAATGGATGTGAATGTGATGTGTTGAAATGTGAATGGATGCGATGAGATGTGAATGGATGTGAATGTGATGTGATGATATCTGAATGGATGTGATTTGATGTGAATATGATATGATGAGATGTAAACGGATGTGAATATGATGTGATAAGACGTGAATGGATGAGATGTAATGTGAATGGATGTGATGTGAATCGGGGTAGATGTGAATGGATGCGATGTGATGTGAATGGATGTGATGTGGATCGGGGTAGATGTGAATGGATGAGATGTGATGTGAATGGATGTGAATGTGATGTGATGATATCTGAATAGATGTGAGTTGATGTGAATATGATATGATGAGATGTAAACGGATGTGAATATGACGTGATGAGACGTGAATGGATGAGATGTGATGTGAACGGATGTGATGTGAATCGGGGTAGATGCGAATGGACGCGATGTGATGTGAATGGATGTGATGTGGATCGGGGTAGATGTGAATGGATGAGATGTGGATATGGGTAGATGTGAATGGATGAGATGTGATGAGGATGGATATAACGTGATGTAATGAGGATCTGAATAGATGAAATTGGATGTGATGAGATGTGATGTGATGTGGATAGATGTGATGAGATGTAATATGATATGATTGGATGAGAATGGATGAAGGATGATGGGAATAGATATCCGTGGATGTGGAGTAAGTAAAGTGAATTGATTTAGAAGAATGTGGAATACCGAGAAATGATGTGGAACAATGTGGAAAGATGAGAGTTCGTTTTAGAAACTGTATTTATGACCTGTTTTTAAATGATTGTTTTATGTCAAGAATGCTAGGGAAGCATTTTGACCATCTTGTGAATGAGGTCGTGGAGACCTAAGTGATAAAGTTACAATAGCTGAGGGAAAGTCAACGGAGAACGTCTCGCATAGCAAGGTCGGCCGAGGCCTTGACCAACCTCGGTTTGATTTAAATGGTGAGCTTTCGGTGTACGGTGGATGAGGGACCAAGGAAGCGGCCTATGAGTGAAGTGCTAGGTGACCTGCGAGACGAAGGAGCCTAGAGGGTGCTAACCATACGGTGCTCGGGCTCTGGGTCGCCAAAGATACCCACGCATGCATTGAGGAAGAAAATTGGAACAAGGAGTTAGAGTTGTTTTATGAACTCGGGCATGGATCTAGTTGATTGGTCTTGCAGGTCCTCAGCGGATGAGTCCATGGCTATTTTACATGGATTTGTTGGTTGATCTTGTTGATCTTCGACGGAGAGTCCATCTGGATTTTCTTATGTGATTATATTCTTGGGTACTATGAGCTAGAAACTATTGAAAAGGCCCCTAAGTGAATAGGTGGTGAGCATTTTGGTTGCCAATGACGCCATGGGTACACCGAAGGAATGATTGAACAGGTGGTGAGCGTTCTGGTTGCCAATGATGCCATAGGTACACCGATGAAGGAATGATTGGAAATTAGAATTCAAGCTGGATATTTTGGAGGATTATGATCAGTGATACTATGGTTTCATTAAAATAATGTTTTAAAGACATTTGGATCTATGCAAAAGGCAATTTCATATTGGGTGTGTAAGTGGTGTGACTATCTTGAACTTTGCTTGAAGCACTGGCTAGGGGGCATGGGAAATCTTTTCCCTGGTCCCTGGGGCAAAACATAACCAAATTTCTAAATGGAACCTCCTATCACTACAGTGGCTGGGTGGTTGGCTAACCCATGGGATTGGATGGGGTTAGGCTGGACTGATGGATCCCAAAAAATGAGACTCAATTCTATTAGGTTATGACAGTTAAAGTAAATCCCAGATAACCCTTGTTCTATAAAAAAGAATCAACGGTTGTGCCTCTTGATGATGAGGAAAAAAGCGTTGGACTCTATGATCCCAGTGCAAGTCTTTTCCTTGATCTTACCATGAGACTTACGGGTTCAGTTGGATCACTTTGGTTAGTGATGACCTTGTCTACGTTAATATAAAATTATCCCACTACTAGAACTTGAGGGCATACCGATGTTAAAATACCGACGCAAATGTCGAATGTTGGTATGCCCGTCGTAATCTTGGAGGAGACAAGTCGGGCGGGCTAATTTGAAATTTTCGTATACCGATGCGTATACCGAAGCACATACCAAAGCATATACCGTTGCTGATACCGACGCACATTCCGAAGTATATACCGGCGCTTATACCGAAGGACATACCGACGCTTGTAAGTTTTTTACAGCCGAGAGCGTATTGTTCTCTGTTTTGCGCGGCGTTGCAGAGAAGGTATGCGTTTCCTCTTTTCTCCTCTTCTCCTCTTTTCTCCTCTCTCCTCTTTTCTCCTTCTTTCCTCTTTTCTCCTCTTCTCCTTCTCCACTTTTACTAATATGCTCTTGCTTTTGCTTTTTAATTTAGGATATAGGACGTTTAGGATTTTGTGTTTTTTTTGGCTCTCTATGCATGTTGAGAGCTCTCTATGTATGCATAGATCTCCTAATGCATGCATAGAGATTTTAGGGTTTTGTATTACTTTGTATTAGTTCTTATTCTTATGTTTAATTTACTAATTATTTTGTTTAATATTTTGTTTTGCAGCTCTTTCACCAATCCTCTCCTTCAGCTTCGCAAAAAAGAGGTAGACCCTCTTTCGATTTTCCTTGTTTATGCTTTTTTCTACGTATTATTGCATCCCTGTTTTATGGTTTAGGGTTAGTTTAGGGTTTATACATTGTGAGATCCCTGTTTCCACCGCGCAACAGATTCGGGGTGCTAGCAGCGGAAGTAGCCTTTCTTGCGTGGACCAGGGTCCCACACTCGGGGCCTCACCCACGGATATCCGGACAAAAGACTAATCCGTCGGTTTTTCCAAAACCGAACCCGGAAAAACTTCCTTTATCCGGAAAGCATGGGCGATTCCACCAGGATAACTTTTTACTCTAACGTAGTCAAGACCATTACTGATCAAACTGATCCGACTGTACCTTTAAAGGTACTTGGTCAATCAAGGACGAAACTTGCACTTGGATCATTGGGATCAACACTTTTTTCCCCATCAAGAGGCACAGCCGTTGATTCCTATCCATAGAACAATTACTATCCGGGATTTACTTCATCTATCGTAATAATAGAAATGGAGTCTTGATTTACGGATCCATCAGTCCAGCCTAACCCCATCCAGTCCCATGGGTTAGCCAACCTCCCAACCACTGTAGTGATGGGATCCAATTAGGAATTTGGTTAGGTTTTGTCCCGGGTACCAGGGAAAAGAGTTCCTAGGCCCCCTAGCCGGAAGTTCATACAAACATAAAACTAGTCACACCACTTACACACCCAATATGAAGTTGCCCTTTTTCTCAGCATCAATTAACTTTCAAACAATCCTTTAGTGAAACCATTATGTCACTGATGACAATCCTCAAAGTCTCTGGTTGAATCCTTATTTCCCGTCATTCATTCATCGGTGTACTTATGGCATCATTGGCAACCAGAACGCTCACCACCTGTTCACTGAGGGGCCTTTTCCATAGTTCCTAGCTCATAGTAACCGGCAATATATTCATATAATAGAATGGAATCTCCGTGGAAGATCAGCAAGATCAACCCACAGATCCATATAAAAGAGCCATGGACTCATCCGTTGAGGACCAGCAAGGTCAATCAACCAGATCCATGCCCGGTTTCAGAAAACAAGTCTTAATCCTTGTTCCAATATCTTCCACGACGCACGTGTGGGTATCTTTGGCGACCCAGAGCCCGAGCACCGTATGGTCAGCACCCTCTAGGATCCTTCGCAGGTGACCTAGCGCTTCACTCATAGGCCGCTTCCTTGGTCCCTAATACACCGTACCGGAAGCTCACCATTTAAATCGAACCGAGGCTAGTCAAGACCTCCGCCGACCTTGCTACGCGAGACGTCCTCCATTGACTCTCCGTCAGCAGTTGCAACTTTATCAGTTCGGTCTTTATGACCTTAATCCTCAAGACGGTCAAAATGCTTCCCCAGCATTCTTGACATAAAACAGTCATTTACAAACAGTCACAAAATACAGTTTCTATAACGAACTCTCGTCTTTCCACATTATCCACTCTCGCACCACATTACTTATTCCCTATTACATTCAATGTGTACTCATTCTCATCCATTCACTCATATAGACTACACATTATTTCACATACACATTCACATTCATTATTCTACATACATATCCATGTTCGTACGTCCACATCATACATCCAATTTCACATTCATACATACGCATCTACATGCATACATCTATTTTCACATCCTCATTCATACATCTACATTATACATACATCCAATTTCACATTCATACATACGCATCTATATGCATACATCTATTTTCACATCCTCATTCATGCATCCACATTCACATACATACATCTACATCCGAATCTACATCCATACATCCACATCCACATCTTCATTCACATTCACATCCACATCCACATCTTCATTCACATTCACATCCATACATCCACATCTACATACATACATCCATTTTCACATCCTCATTCATACATCCACATCCACATACATACATACATCCGTATCTACATCCATACATCCACATCCACATCTTCATTCACATTCACATCCTCATTCATACATCCACATCCACATACATACATACATCCGTATCTACATCCATACATCCACATCCACATCCACATCTTCATACATCCACATCCACATACATACATACATCCGTATCTACATCCATACATCCACATCCACATCTTCATTCACATTCACATCCATACATCCACATCTACATACATACATCCATTTTCACATCCTCATTCATACATCCACATCCACATACATACATACATCCGTATCTACATCCATACATCCACATCCACATCTTCATTCACATTCACATCCACATCCACATACATACATACATCCGTATCTACATCCATACATCCACATCCACATCTTCATTCACATTCACATCCATACATCCACATCTACATACATACATCCATTTTCACATCCTCATTCATACATCCACATCCACATACATACATACATCCGTATCTACATCCATACATCCATACTACATCCATTCTCGCTCTAACACATCCCATATACATCTTATCCCATCAGATACACTCTCTACCTCGTCCCATACACATCTTAACACATCCTAACTCATCTTAACACATTCTATCACATCTCATACACCTCTTGTTATATCCTATCACATCTCATACACATCTTTTCACATCTCATACACCTCTTATCACATCTTATCACATCCTATAACTTCCCATACGCATCTTATCACATCTTATCACATCTCATACACCTCTTCTCACATCCTATCACTTCCCATACGCATCTTATCACATATTATCACATCTCATTTAAAAATCAATCTTTTATGCATCTTCCTATGCATAAATTCATTTTAAATGAAAATGACACTTTTGAATTAAAATTTCATCTCTTATGCATCTTCCTATGCATAAACTCAATTTAGATGAGAATTGACACTTTTGAATTAAAAATCCATCTTTTATGTATCTTCCTATGCATAAATTCAATTTGGATGAGAATAATACTTTTGAATTGAAATTCCATTCTTTTATGCATCTTCCTATGCATAAATTCAATTTAGATGAGAATGACACTTTGAATTTAAAAATCAATCTTTTATGCATCTTCTTATGCATAAATTCAATTTGGTAGGAATTACACTTTTAGAATAAAAGAATTTCTCTTATGCATCTAAGTTATGCATAAAATCCATTTATGATGAAAATCACACTTTTAGTAAAATATCTTTTATGCATTCCTCTATACATGAAATCCAATATGATAAAAGTAACACTTTTACAATAAAATAATCAACTTTTATGCATACCTCTATGCATGAAATTCAAATATGATAAAAGTCACACTTTTATAATAAAATAATCAACTTTTATGCATACCTCTATGCATGAAATCCAAATATGATAAAAGTCACACTTTTATAATAAAATAGTCAACTTTTATGCATACCTCTATGCATGAAATCCAAATATGATAAAAGTCACACTTTTATAATAAAATAATCAACTTTTATGCATACCTCTATGCATGAAATCCAAATATGATAAAAGTAACACTTTTATATTAAAATAATCAACTTTTATGCATTCCTCTATGCATGAAATTCAAATATGATAAAAGAAACACTTTTATATTAAAATAATAATTCTTTTATGCATACCTCTATGTATGAAATCTAAATATGATAAAAGAAACACTTTTATATTAAAATAATAATTCTTTTATGCATACCTCTATGCATGAAATCCAAATATGATAAAAGAAATAATTTTATATTAAAATAATAATTCTTTTATGCATACCTCTATGCATGAAATCCAAATATGATAAAAGTAACACTTTTACAATAAAATAATCATCAATTATGCATAACATAAAAATCAATTTCTCTATGATTACAATAAAATTCTTTCAATTAATCTAGGATGATAATTCCTAGAATATGGTAGGAAGTTCTCTTTTCATGCTTTGAATAAAACTATTTTATGTGTAATTTTTATAAAAATTTTGCCATAGCTCCGCTACTATGACTGATAAATCTCAATTTATTTTGAAGGATAAAGCTTATCATTAAAGAAATGATTAGAATGATTCCTAATTGGATCATTAACCCAATAATGGGTTGAATCATCAATATTCATGAATTACATAAACTAAAAGCATAGAAAAAGTTCATTAATTTGACCTCAAGCATAGATTAATCTTGGATTAATAAAAAGCTTCATTTGGATTGAGAATGGGTCATGAGTATAACCATTTCTTGAGTGAGAGAGAGAAATTACATAAAAACCATTAGAATTAAGCATAAATGGAAATTTATGTAATTCTTAACTATCATTAATCAATTAACTTCAATAGCATTCATCAAATTATGTAACTCTTCACTACCATTCATCAATTAACTTCAATAGCATTCAAAAACCATTCCAATTAAGCTTCTCAAGCTTGAGAGGGGTTGAGAAGAGAGAAACATTGAGAAATTATAGAAAATGATCAAAATTCACTAATTACCTTACAAATTGCTTGATTCTTTGTTCACGGTAGAGGCCCCCAACCAATCAATTGGTTAAGTATGTTGATGGAGCCACCAATGGGGATTGAAGAAAGAGGGAAGCTCCAAAAACTAGTGAATTATTAATGAATTCATAGTTCTTGGCTTAGGTGGAGTAGAGTAACGATGCATAAACACTATATATTTTTCAACAAGGGGGAGGCTTTTATTTATAGGAAAAATTGAGCTCCTAACCAAACAAACTGATTCTAGAATTTTCTAAATCAGTTTGGTCAATATTTGACCATTTTTAGGTCAGTTAAGCTAACTTTTTGGACTAGACTTGAATGAGGAGAGAGGAGAGATGAAATATCTCAATTTTTATGAGTTTAAAACTCATTCAAGCAATTGAAATATGCACCTCCTTTAAAGAACTCCCCTTCCTTACATATGTGTCAAAATGGAATCATTATACCCAAAATATCTCATATTTTTAATATTGCTCATAGTTTTTTACTAATAAACCTTGTACATTTTCAACTCTTCATCTTATGTGAAATATGCACCTCCTTTAAAGAACTCCCCTTCCTTACATATGTGTCAAAATGGAATCATTATACCCAAAATATCTCATATTTTTAATATTGCTCATAGTTTTTTACTAATAAACCTTGTACATTTTCAACTCTTCATCTTATGTGAGCATTTACTCATTTTTGGATACCCAAAATATCTCATATTTTTAATATTGCTCATAGTTTTTTACTAATAAACCTTGTACATTTTCAACTCTTCATCTTATGTGAGCATTTACTCATTTTTGGGTATCTTCTTTTACAAATTGGATTTATCTCCTCCCTACACATGGATTGATGCTATTGGCCCATAGGAACCTTAATTGGACCATAATCCAAAAATTTCTGAAAATCTAGACCCTTAGGCTAAGGTCCTTTATACCCATTTTCAATTAATTCCAATTGCACATTGGAAAGTTCTTTTTGAATTTCTGTTTCAGGGGAACTTATTTTAATAAGATGATATAATTTTCTATCCAAAAATATTAAAAATTTGAATATTCTCTCTCTAGAATATTTTCTCTCTCTAGGTTAAAACAGTTAGAAACAAGTCTTTTATATTTCTGAAGAGGGATTGATTTACAGGGGAAGATGCTGGACATTTTGAGAGGCTGGGGAGGAATCTTACATTCTCTCCTACTTGAAAAACGCGAGATGCCCTCATCTCGCAAACTGGGGGTAATTCCGCAAGATGTACAAGTATGAGACTGAGAGAAAATTTTTAATTAAGATTAATCACCAATTAAAAAATTCTCAAAGAGAGTAAGGGTCAAGACAAGAACAAGATTTAAACTTTATTCATTCTTGGAACTTATACAGTAAAGATAGAAGAACTCTTTACACTTCCATAAGCCCGTCCATCATATGATCACAAAAGTAGCACTCACAAGCTGCGCACGTATAAGGTAACTCATCTATGGGAATAATTCTGTTGGTTATTGCCGCACCTATCTCAGTGGTATGAGGTGATCTAACAAAAGAACCTCTGAGAGCAAGCCAAAAACGGGGTAAAGGCATATCTTCTGATGAGGAAGAAAACACGCCAGTAAGAAGACCCTCTCAGAAAACCCAAGATGTCTTGATCTCATGACGCAGTAGTATCGGGGACCCAAACCTAAGGCTTCAATAACCATGGCCAAGCGGACATTGTTACGAAAGTGCTGCTGACCCCAGGGTGTTACCCTAGTTATATCTTGATAGGTCCGCCATTTAGTCTGAGCTACAGAAGTTCCTAAGTGAGGAAAAAGTGAGCGCTCATACTGTTCTATAAAATCCTTCTTCACAAACTCGCTTGCGTCTTGAAGGTGAGAAATCATCATGGATAAAACTAATTCCTGTTGCCAAGCCATGAAGGAGATTAAGAAAGAAAGGAGATCGATGGAAGTAAGATTACTGTGAGTGACAAGTAAAAGTTACAACTTATATAAAGGAAGGAGCTAGCGTAACTTAGAAGCCAACGGTATCTTGCCACTGAAGTTTTACCGTCTTTCCCTGATTTGGGTTTGGCACATTTTTCTATAGAAGGCATTAAGAACTTTGAGATGAAGAGATAAAAGAAGTTCGTAGGCTAAGTCACCTACTTTCTTTGGTCCGCAATATCTGGGGGATAACTACTTATACTCCCCTAGAGATAAAGAAATTCTTTTGGTCCGTATTCAAATGAAGACTATAACTGCTTCTTTGAATTTTTTGATTATCCTCTTCTTATCTGTATATTGTCTCTATCGATCCTGGGCAGCGTTTATATCTTTATGAATTGCCTGCATCTGTTGCTCTATGTCGCTAAGCATTTGACTGGTCATCTCGACCCTAATCAATGGGTCGGAACTAGTTAATGGAGTTAAGCAATCTTGTCCGAGACGGACCCTGATTAGATTGGTATGAAGGAATTGGTCTCTGAATTTGGGTTCTAGACTTCCTTGTGCCCTTTTCATGGTAGGAGTCGGGCAGTCTTTTAACTGATGACCAAAACCTTGGCATTCAAAACACCGCTTCTCACTTCTGAACTCATCGTTCTGAATCCTTAAAACAGGTGGGCTCCTGAGCAGTATTCTGGGGAAAGTGTCTTCCCTTTTTAAACAGAATCTTTCTTTTATTTTAGAGAGGGAAGGGAGATTCTTACTCCTGCATACCTCGAAGGATGGGGGAGGAATCTTACATTCTACCCCACTTAAAAAGTGCGAGATGTCCTCATCTCGCAAAGTAGAGGACAACTCTTTTTCTTAAGATCCAATTTATTCTAGGGTTCCTTATATTCTGGTCAACCCAACAGAATACGGGGATAATTATCCCTTAAATGGAACTCATCATTAAATAACAATTCATTCAAATCATATCATTCATCTCTTTAACACAATAATGGTCCATTAGACCGAAAAATTTCTTTATGTGAACATTCCTCCACGGAAATTTCAGACAAGTAAGTTCTCAATTTGTCATCCCTTAACTTGATCTACCGTGTCAAGTGTTAACAGTAGCAATTTGACAGCACAATCCACTAATGTCATAGTGATTTGCTGAAATCATTATCATCATACTAGTTATGAATATCATCATAGGAACTCGTCCTAATCATCCACATTGTGGTTTCGCTCAGCTTATTATATTTCAACCCATTTTTCAGGGATCATCATTTTTCAATCAGAATCCAAATCAATTCATCAGTTCCCAAACAAAATTAAAAATCATATCAACCACATTCGAATTCATCAACTAGATAGCATTAATGATTATAATTTCAAGTCTTAGATTTACTCGTATATACTGCCGGTAAAGAGCTGCAGTTATACCCTCGGTATATACGGTTAGTCATGATACTTGGGATTATAAGGTAAATACTATCATGTCTAAGCCTCAAGCAAGTCAGGGTTCCATATAATTGCGGTACTTCCATTTGAAGACACAATTACTAATTTACGAAATTAGTTTGAATATCAATTTGTATAAATTATATCACACAATTATAACCTTTTTGTGCTACTTGATAAATTTTTGACATATTTGGCTTTTCAGTTGATCTTTATTAGCCAATTCGCTCTGATACCAACTGTGAGATCCCTGTTTCCACCGCGCAACAGATTCGGGGTGCTAGCAGTGGAAGTAGCCTTTCTTGCGCGGGCCAGGGTCCCACACTCGAGGCCTCACCAACCACGGATATCCGGACAAAAGACTAATCCGTCGGTTTTTCCAAAACCGAACCCGGAAAAACTTCCTTTATCCGGAAAGCACGGGCGATTCCACCAGGATAACTTTTTACTCTAACGTAGTCAAGACCATTACTGATCAAACTGATCCGCTGTACCTTTAAAGGTACTTGGTCAATCAAGGACGAAACTTGCACTTGGATCATTGGGATCAACGTTTTTTTCCCCATCAAGAGGCACAGCCGTTGATTCCTATCCATAGAACAATTACTATCCGGGATTTACTTTATCTATCGTAATAACAGAAATTGAGTCTTGATTTACGGATCCATCAGTCCAGCCTAACCCCATCCAGTCCCATGGGTTAGCCAACCTCCCAACCACTGTAGTGATGGGATCCAATTAGGAATTTGGTTAGGTTTTGTCCCGGGTACCAGGGAAAAGAGTTCCTAGGCCCCCTAGCCGGAAGTTCATACAAACATAAAACTAGTCACACCACTTACACACCCAATATGAAGTTGCCCTTTTTCTCAGCATCAATTAACTTTCAAACAATCCTTTAGTGAAACCATTATGTCACTGATGACAATCCTCAAAGTCTCTGGTTGAATCCTTATTTCCCGTCATTCATTCATCGGTGTACTTATGGCATCATTGGCAACCAGAACGCTCACCACCTGTTCACTCAGGGGCCTTTTCCATAGTTCCTAGCTCATAGTAACCGGTAATATATTCATATAATAGAATGGAATCTCCGTGGAAGATCAGCAAGATCAACCCACAGATCCATATAAAAGAGCCATGGACTCATCCATTGAGGACCAGCAAGGTCAATCAACCAGATCCATGCCCGGTTTCAGAAAACAACTCTTACTCCTTGTTCCAATATCTTCCACGACGCACGTGTGGGTATCTTCGGCGACCCAGAGCCCGAGCACCGTATGGTCAGCACCCTCTAGGATCCTTCGCAGGTGACCTAGCGCTTCACTCATAGGCCACTTCCTTGGTCCCTAATCCACCGTACCGGAAGCTCACCATTTAAATCGAACCGAGGCTGGTCAAGACCTCCGCCGACCTTCCTACGCAAGACGTCCTCCATTGACTCTCCGTCAGCAGTTGCAACTTTATCAGTTCGGTCTTTATGACCTTAATCCTCAAGACGGTCAAAATGCTTCCCCAGCATTCTTGACATAAAACAGTCATTTACAAACAGTCACAAAATACAGTTTCTATAACGAACTCTCGTCTTTCCACATTATCCACTCTCGCACCACATTACTTATTCCCTATTACATTCAATGTGTACTCATTCTCATCCATTCACTCATATAGACTACACATTATTTCACATACACATTCACATTCATTATTCTACATACATATCCATGTTCGTACGTCCACATCATACATCCAATTTCACATTCATACATACGCATCTACATGCATACATCTATTTTCACATCCTCATTCATACATCCACATTATACATTCATCCAATTTCACATTCATACATACGCATCTACATGCATACATCTATTTTCACATCCTCATTCATGCATCCACATTCACATACATACATCTACATCCGAATCTACATCCATACATCCACATCCACATCTTCATTCACATTCACATCCACATCCACATCTTCATTCACATTCACATCCATACATCCACATCTACATACATACATCCATTTTCACATCCACATCCACATACATACATACATCCGTATCTACATCCATACATCCACATCCACATCTTTATTCACATTCACATCCTCATTCATACATCCACATCCACATACATACATACATCCGTATCTACATCCATACATCCACATCCACATCTTCATTCACATTCACATCCATACATCCACATCTACATACATACATCCATTTTCACATCCTCATTCATACATCCACATCCACATACATACATACATCCGTATCTACATCCATACATCCACATCCACATCTTCATTCACATTCACATCCATACATCCACATCTACATACATACATCCATTTTCACATCCTCATTCATACATCAACATCCACATACATACATACATCCGTATCTATATCCATACATCCATACTACATCCATTCTCGCTCTAACACATCCCATATACATCTTATCCCATCAGATACACTCTCTACCTTGTCCCATACACATCTTAACACATCCTAACTCATCTTAACACATTCTATCACATCTCATATTATATCCTATCACATCTCATACACATCTTATCACATCTTTTCACATCTCATACACCTCTTATCACATCTTATCACATCCTATCACTTCCCATACGCATCTTATCACATCTTATCACATATCATACACCTCTTCTCACATCCTATAACTTCCCATACGCATCTTATCACATATTATCACATCTCATTTAAAAATCAATCTTTTATGCATCTTCCTATGCATAAATTCATTTTAAATGAAAATGACACTTTTGAATTAAAATTTCATCTCTTATGCATCTTCCTATGCATAAACTCAATTTAGATGAGAATTAACACTTTTGAATTAAAAATCCATCTTTTATGCATCTTCCTATACATAAATTCAATTTGGATGAGAATAACACTTTTGAATTGAAATTCCATTCTTTTATGCATCTTCCTATGCATAAATTCAATTTAGATAAGAATGACACTTTGAATTTAAAAATCAATCTTTTATGCATCTTCTTATGCATAAATTCAATTTGGTAGGAATTACACTTTTAGAATAAAAGAATTTCTCTTATGCATCTAAGTTATGCATAAAATCCATTTATGATGGAAAATCACACTTTTAGTATAAAAAGAATATCTTTTATGCATACCTCTATACATGAAATCCAATATGATAAAAGTAACACTTTTACAATAAAATAATCAACTTTTATGCATACCTCTATGCATGAAATTCAAATATGATAAAAGTCACACTTTTATAATAAAATAATCAACTTTTATGCATACCTCTATGCATGAAATCCAAATATGATAAAAGTCACACTTTTATAATAAAATAATCAACTTTTATGCATACCTCTATGCATGAAATCCAAATATGATAAAAGTCACACTTTTATAATAAAATAATCAACTTTTATGCATACCTCTATGCATGAAATCCAAATATGATAAAAGTAACACTTTTATAATAAAATAATCAACTTTTATGCATTCCTCTATGCATGAAATTCAAATATGATAAAAGAAACACTTTTATATTAAAATAATAATTCTTTTATGCATACCTCTATGTATGAAATCTAAATATGATAAAAGAAACACTTTTATATTAAAATAATAATTCTTTTATGCATACCTCTATGCATGAAATCCAAATATGATAAAAGAAACACTTTTATATTAAAATAATAATTCTTTTATGCATACCTCTATGCATGAAATCCAAATATGATAAAAGTAACACTTTTACAATAAAATAATCATCAATTATGCATAACATAAAAATCAATTTCTCTATGATTACAATAAAATTCTTTCAATTAATGTAGGATGATAATTCCTAGAATATGGTAGGAAGTTCTCTTTTCATGCTTTGAATAAAACTATTTTATGTGTAATTTTTATAAAAATTTTGCCATAGCTCCGCTACTATGACTGATAAATCTCAATTTATTTTGAAGGATAAAGCTTATCATTAAAGAAATGATTAGAATGATCCCTAATTGGATCATTAACCCAATAATGGGTTGAATCATCAATATTCATGAATTACATATTTAACTTTCAGCAGATCACTATGAGATTAGTGGATTGTGCTGATAGATTACTCCTATTTGACTTTTGACCCAGTGGATCTAAGTAAGGGATGGCAAATTGAGAACTTGCATAACTGAAATTTGTGGGGGAATGTTCAAATAGAATTTTAAGTCTGATAGACCATTATTGTGTTAAGGATATGAATGATAAGTTCTAAATGAATTGTTCTCTGATAATGAGTTCTGTATGTTCTTCTTGTAGAAGGGATCTTTATCCTAGGATTTTGCATGGGTTGACCAGACTATAAGGAACCCCAGAATCAGTTGGATCTTAAGGTGAAAGAGTTTATCCTCCTGCTTGCGAGATGAGAACATCTCACATCTCCCTCCAGGTTTTGATGAGGAGTAAAGGTATAAGAACCTCCCCTTCTATTCTTGTAATTATTCCCCTCTCAGAAATAAAAGAAAGATCTTGTTTTACCCTGTTTTGGCCTAGCTAGAGAAAATGTCTAGAGAGAGATAATCTAAAATTGAGATATATTTGGATATAAAAATCCTCCTAGTGTCTAAAATGGTTTCCCCTAAAACAGAAGTTCAAAATGAACTTTCCAATGTGCATTAGGAACTAATTGAAAATGGTATAAGAGACCTTAACCTAAGGGTCTACATTTTTAAAAAAAATTAGATTATGGTTCAATTAAGGTTCCAATGGGCCAATTGGATTAATCCAACTGTTGGGATGAGATAAATCCAAAGAATAAAAGAAAATACCCAAAAATGAGTAAATGCTCACGTAAGATGAAGAGTTGACTTAATACAACGTTTATTAGTTAAAAATTATGAGATATTACTAAAAAAATGAGATTTTTAGAATAATGATGCATTTAGTTGTAAGGTAATTAGTGAATATTGATCTTTCTATAATTTCTCAATGGTTCTCTCTTCTCAACCCCTCTCAAGCTTGAGAAGCTTAATTGGTATGGTTTTTTTAAATGCTATTGAAGTTAATTGGTGATTAGTAGTGAAGAGTTACATGATTTAATAAATGCTATTGAAGTTAATTTCCATTTATGTTTAAATTCTAATAGTTTTTATGTAATTTCTCTCTCTCACTCAAGAAATGGTCATACTCATGACCCATTCTCAATCCAAATCAAGCTTTTCATAAAGCTTTTCCTTAACCCAAGATTAAGCTATGCTTGAGGCCAAATTAATGGCTTTTTTCTATGCTTTTAGTTTATGTATATTGATGATTCAATCCATTATGGATTAATGAGCCAATTAGAGATCATTTTTATTTCCTTAATGATAAACTTTATCCCTTAGAAAAATTGAGATTTATCAGTCATAGCAGCGAAGCTATGGCAAAATTTTTATAAAAATTATGCATAAAATAATCTCATTCAAAGCATAAAAAGAGGACTTCCTACCATATTCTAGGAATTATCATCCTAGATTAATTGAAAGAATTCATTACAATCATGGAGAAATTGAATTTTAATATCATGCATAAAGGATAAGTTTTTATATCAAAAGTGCTATTTTTACCATTTTTATTTCATGCATAGAAGTATGCATAATGGATAAATTTTTATATCAAAAGTGTTATTTTTACCATTTTTATTTTCTTGCATAATGGATAAATTTTTATATCAAAAGTGTTATTTTTACCATTTTTATTGCATGCATAGAAGTATGCATAATGGATAAATTTTTATATCAAAAGTGTTATTTTTACCATTTTTATTTCATGCATAGAAGTATGCATAATGGATAAATTTTTATATCAAAAGTGTTATTTTTATCATTTTTATTTTCATGCATAGAAGTATGCATAAAGGATAAATTTTTATATCAAAAGTGTTATTTTTATCATTTTTATTTTCATGCATAGAAGTATGCATAAAGGATAAATTTTTATATTAAAAGTTTTACTTTTATCATTTTTAATTTTCATGCATAGAAGTATGCATAAAGGAAAATTTTTATATCAAAAGTGTTACTTTTATCATTTTTAATTTTCATGCATAGAAGTATGCATAAAGGAAAATTTTTATATCAAAAGTGTTACTTTTATCATTTTTAATTTTCATGCATAGAAGTATACATAAAGGAAAATTTTTTATATCAAAAGAGTTACTTTTATCATATTGGATTTCATGCATATAGGTATGCATAAAAGATATTCTTTTTATACTAAAAGTGTGATTTTCCTCATAAATGGATTTTATGCTTAACTTAGATGCATAAGAGAAATTCTTTTATTCTAAAAGTGTAATTTCCTACCAAATTGAATTTATGCATAAGAAGATGCATAAAAGATTGATTTTAAATTTGAAAGTGTTAGTCTCCTTAAATGGAATTTATGTATAAATAAATGTGTAGAGAAATCTTATATCAAATATAAGAATTCTCTTTTTAAAAAAAAAAAGATATGAAATGTGATAAGAGGTGTATGAGATGTGATAAGAATTGATAAGATGCGTATGGAAAGTGATAGGATGTGATAAGAGGTGTATGAGATGTGATAAGAATTGATAAGATGCGTATGGAAAGTGATAGGATGTGATAAGAGGTGTATGAGATGTGATAAGAATTGATAAGATGCGTATGGAAAGTGATAAGAGGTGATAAGAGGTGTATGAGATGTAAAAAGATGTGATAAGATGTGTATGAGATGTGATAAGATTTGATAAGATGCGTATGGAAAGTGATAGGATGTGATAAGAGGTGTATAAGAGGTGATAAGAGGTGATAAGATGAATTAAGATGTGATAAGATGTGTATGGGATGAGGTAAGAAGTGTATGTAATAGGATAAGATGTATATGGGTTGTGATTGGGCGAGAATGGATGTGATGTAAAAGATATGATGTGAAGGCATATGGGGTTACATGAATGGAATGTGGAAATGGATGTATGTATGTGGATGTGTGGATGTGTAGATGGGAGTATGGATGTATGAATGTGAAAATGGATGTATGCATGAAGATGTATATGCATAGATGTGAATGTGGATGTAGATGTGGATGTATAGATGTGAATGGGAATGTGGATGTGAATGTGGATGTATAGATGTGAATGGGAATGTGGATGTGGATGTAGATGTGGATGTATAGATGTGAATGAGAATGTGGATGTGGATGTATGTATGTATGTGGATGTGGATGAGGACGTGATAATGGATGTATGTATGTGTATGTATGTGGATGTATGAATGAGGACGTGATAATGGATGTATGCATGTAGATGTGGATATATGGATGTGAATATGAATGTGGATGTGGATGTGGATGTATAGATGTGAATGGGAATGTAGATGTGGATGTATATGAATGTGGATGTATAGATGTGAATGGGAATGTGGATGTGGATGTAGATGTGGATGTATAGATGTGAATGAGAATGTGGATGTGGATGTATGTATGTATGTGAATGTGGATGTATGAATGAGAACGTGATAATGGATGTATGCATGTAGATGTGGATATATGGATGTGAATATGAATGTGGATGTGGATGTGGATGTATGGATGTGGATATGGATGTGTATGTATGAATGTAGAAGGGATGTGGATGTATAAATGAGGATGTGAAAATGGAGGTATGCATGTAGATGTGGATGTATGGATGTGAATGTGGATGTGGATGTGGATGTATAAATGAGGATGTGAATGTGGATGTGAATGTGGATGTGGATGTGGATGTTGGATGTGGATATGGATGTGTATGTATGAATGTGGATATGGGATGTGGATGTATAAATGAGGATGTGAAAATGGATGTATGCATGTAAATGTGGATGTATGGATGTGAATGTGAATGTGTATGTGAATTAATGTGTCGCCGATATGAGGAAATGGATGAGAATGAGTACACATTAAATGGAATGTGGAATAAGTAATGTGGACTAAGGAGGGATAATGTGGAAAGACGAGAGTTTGATTTAGAAACTGTATTTTGTGACTGTTTGTAAATGACTGTTTTAGCGTGGATGGAGCAGGTCAATTGGGTTGATCCATGTGAATTAGCAGCTCTCAGAATTTAGCTGCATAGTCCTCTATTGGCCTCTTCTTTTGAGTTAGCATGGCTAGAGTAGGTCAATTAGGCTGATCCAGGTGCATTAGCAGTGCTCGAAATTCAGCTGCATAGTCCTCCGTTAGCCTCTTCTTCTGAGTTAGCCTCTCTAGCTTTTCCAACACTTCTATTATGATCTTATCTTTCCTGAATCTTTTCAGGAAGGCTTTCTTTAAATCTTCAAATGTCTAGACGTGCTTCAGAACACATTGTGCATACCAGCTCGTGGCTTTGCCACCTAACATCATTCTTGCAAAATACTCTATCTTTTTTTTTTAAACGGCAACGGAGCTCTGGTGGTAAGGAATGTGGTTTCGAAGGCAAAGATGTGGGCATCTAGATCCTCCTCACTCTTGCCCTTGAGCTTACGATACTTGAGAGACATCCTTCCCACAACCACTGGTTCTTCTTCTTCTTGAGCTTCCTGCCTTGTGTTTTGTGGCTCCTGGATCTCCTTATTGATATCTGAGTGGTTCATGAATCAGTCATTCCAGCTGGTGTGGAATCCCTTCTAGGAGTCTTCTTGGATGATGCAGTTGTATTTCATGTTTTATAGCTTCGATCTCTGTACAGTGCCGCATTGCTCTGTTTGAGCTACCTTAATGAGGCTCCATGCATAGTCCATTTTACTCTTATGACTCCCTCATGAACATTCCTGACACCATTGTGTGCGTACTTCCTTTCTAGATCTATTTTAACTAGCTTCACTCTATTGACTTAGTGTGGAGGACTAACCTATAACTAACCTATATCTTGTTACTACCCTACATAGCATACTAGTCCCCATCAGGATCAACAAAAGTGTGGTCCTATTCTGACACGTACATGGTTTCGGACCACCTAGTCGGTGCTGTACCCAATGCTATAAGACAACGCTAGGACGCTAAGCTACCTCTCTACCTAAGCACGGGGAGATTAATTATGACTGCAAAAAGCTGGTTAGTTTCTAAGTCTATCTTGAATCCGGATAGTTCTCTAGATCTAAAAAAGACCAAACTTAACACAAGATTGAAAACTGAATAGAGACAGAGATGAATAGAGAGAAACAACAATAAGACAAAAACCAATCCATGTGTCATTCTTTAGTGTAATAACAATACACTACAATTCCTTAGTAGCAAAAACTATAATCATGAATTTCTCACTCAACTCTCCTATTCCTCTACTCAATAATGTTCCTCTCCTTTAGGCCCAAGTGGACCCGACATGAGTCTTTGACTATCCAGACAAAAATGCACTCCTTCCCTCCAATCTCAACCGGATAGACCAGGTCTCTTCCCACCTCTTATCCCCTTATCCCACTAATTCCCCTTTCTTTCCTTTATAGCTACGAGTACTACCCGTTTATTAAGAAACTATTACAAGTTTGTTACAAAACTTGAAGGCTCTGTTTGTTTCACAGTGGTTAGTCATCCAGGCAATGATCTGGATGGTGGCCAAACCTATTGAATGGCTGCTACCAACACCTATCTTTTTAGCCAAGCTATATGATATCATGTTCACTCATGATCCTCCATCTAGAATGACCCTCACCACTATTCGCCCTGTGATCTCGATGGTCTTTTTTGGAATTGATGTGTCACAGTCCTAGACTGTCTCCACATTCGTGCATTCTATCGCATTTCATGGATCCTACAAGGGCATTTGCACCAGTTTCTCATTTGGTGCTATGGCATGAAGCAGCTTTTGCATGTAATAGGGAAACAAATTTAGCATTTGGTCTAGTGTGATATTCAATTTTATCTTGCTAAGATCCTTGCATAGGTCGTATTCCTTCATCGAGCTATTGCTCTTCTCCTTGTCAGTGGGCATACCTTGGCCTTTGTACATTCTTCCTTCTTCCTCCTTTGCGAGTGGGCATACCTTGGCATCTGTACATTCTTCCTTCTTCCTCCTTTGCTTCCCTTTCCTTTTTGTGACTTTCCCTTGTCAGTTTTCCTATCTGGATTCCTTTCATATTTCCTTTCTCGTGACACTTTGCTACTATCGGCTATAATTGGCTCGTGTTGGAACTTCAACATCCTTTCTTCAGTTGCTTTACCATTGCACACCGACTTCTTTCCTACTCCAACTTCTACTCTTTTCTTAACCAGGTTTGTCCTATTCGGATTTTCCTCAGAATGCTCTCCTAGGAGAGGGATTTCTTGCATTGTACTCACGCCAACTTGGTGATTTGTTCACGGACTCTTTGCAGGCCTCTATTTTGTTTTGGCTCGGTAATCCTACCTATCGATGTCTTGACAAGCCCTTATGATCTTGTCACAACCATCACCTCTAATGACGTTTCTTGTTCTTTACCTACCCCATGGTAAACTTTTACCATGTTTACAACTACATCAGCTCTTGTTGAGTTCACCTCCCTTTGTGGCCTTGCCTCTTGCAGCTCCTACTGCATGGCATTGAAATATGGGGCAGCCATTTTTTCTATGTCCCCAATAGAATTGTGAAAATATTTACAGTCCATCGACACATGTAGTTCCAAACCACCTAGTCGGCTCCAAAGGAGCAGAAACTAATGTGGTTGTGCCCAATGCAATAAGCCAACACTAGGATGTTAAGGTGCCTATCTACCTAAGTGCGGGAGATTGATTATAGCTGCACAGGTTAGTTCCTAAGGCTGTCTTGAATCCGAACAGTTCTCCACATCTAGACAAGACCAAATTGAACACAAGATTGAATACTAAATAAAATAGAGAGAAAGAGTAGTAAGACAAAGACCAATGAGAAAAAGACTAATCCATGTGTTATTCTTTAGCAATAACAATACAGTACATTGCCTTAGCAAGAACTCTGCTCATGGATTGCTCACTCAACTCTCAATGTGTCATTCTTTTGTAATAACAATATAGTAGAATGCCTTAGTAAGAACTCTACTCATGAATTTCTCACTCAACTCTCCTATTCCCCTATTCTGTACCGTCCCAAAGGAAAACTTGTACCCTTTAAAAAACTCAAATTTTCTAGTATCGACTAAGGACTAAGGAGTTATGAAGATAAACTTGCTAAAAATACACTGCATGTTAGCACATATACTACATATAAGATAGAGAAATTGAAGCATTTTCCCAATATTTCTATAGTCTCAAGTTCATAAAGAGTCTTATTTATTAGCCTTTCTATATTCATAGCATAATATTGGCCCCATTTGTTTTATCTTGTTTGGCACCTAGAGCAACATGCAAAAGTTATGGGTGTTGAGCTTCATAAAATCTTAGCATTGTTGGAGAGTACTTGTATAGAGATCCAAGTGTAGGCTATGCGGAAGCTGTAAATGTGTAAACCCGAAGGAGTAGTCAAAGAGTACCACTAGATGTCATTGGATTAGAACAAAAGAGAAAATTAGAATAACACACATTCCCAAAATCAGCCCCTATTCATGTGATCCACATGCTTAAATTTCTTTATTCTTTTTCTCTAGGTTTTGTTCACACTCCATGATTTTTCTTCCACATTTGGGTGATTTTAAAGTTTGGCTATAAGTTTTGTGGCTGAAGAATCCTGTGCATAAAATAATTATTCCACATAAAATATGTGCATAGAAGAATTATTTGAAAGAGATCAACAAGACAAAGAAAACAAAGAATCACACTTGAATAGCATATCAAATGCCATCAAGTGGTATGAAAATAAACCATTTTCAAATATAGAGTGGTGTACTATGTTAATTTTATTTTGTATGAATTGGTTTTGTGTTTTCTACCATTATTCTCTTTAGTATCTATTTTATAGGGACTTTAAATCAGCCACTATACATAATAGTCTGTGTCAAACATGCATAGAACACTACATAGAAAGTCAGATTAGGCACATGTAAAATAGCGCATAAGTTCAACATATTAATTTCATAGACTTACAAAAACATTTGCGTACATAAATAAGTTTTAATTAAATAATTCAAAAAGTTTTTAAAAAGGGATAATTTTATTATATCGAAATTTACATGATTACATGAGAGGTGTATTTGAGATGCGAAATTCATGAATACAAAGTTTACATTGATATACAAGCTTTTATGTAGTCTTCCCCCACTCCCTCTCTTCCATCGAATGAAGGCATTAGTACATTAAAAAAATATTTAGTAACAATACTTATAAATTGCATGAAGGTGTACCTTTTACAAACACCATAGCCCTTACATATAAAGTCTTTCTCTTATGATTTTGCCTTTGCAAATAGAAACATAAACCTCTTTTTGTTTGGTGATCTACAAATGACTAGTTTTTTAGCTCTACTGTTTACGTGCTATCTACTATAAGTCCTTTTAAATTTTAAATTTAAATTTTTTTCATAAAAGACGATGCATTATGTGTTTAGTTTTAAAAGTGTCCAACAAGTGTAAGAGGCAATTTAGATTATTACTAGGTTTAGCTCAAAAATACCCACTTCCATTGTGGAAAGTGATTGCATATAATATTAGTACCTTCCATGTATACATATACATGCATGTGCAAACCCCATTTTGATTTCTTAGTGCTTCCAAAAGGTAAAAGACAATGTATCACGTCTCTTGGTGCTTATGATTGGGGTGACAGTGAGTGCCTTAGATCAGTATACTAATTAAAAGACACTCTTCTTGTGTCTATGTCTGGGTGATTGTAATGTGTGCCTTAGCTGGCCGAAAGGATGTAGAATGTAGTTGGAGAAAAAAGAAGCTGCTTAAAAAGCTGGTCAACATGGCTACAAAAGAATACAATTACGTATAATTAATTACCAAAATTATGTATAATTACCATAATAGCACAAGCGCGTGAACAATTCATTAATAGCCGAAAGCTTGAATTTTATTACCATAAGTCCCTACGTAGTCTAAACCTAAAAAATTGTGTTAAAACATATTAGGTATATTTGTTCACGTATAGTAGCCAAAGTAAGACGTCCTACTTTGTTCATGTGCACTCATGGATATCCATGATACCTCTTATGTTTTCAACACCCTTCATTTCAACATACAAGATTTTCCTTTGATTAGTGAATGAATATGATCAATAAATAACATGCAAGATTTTCTTTCGACGAGTAGTGTCTGAACAAGCAATACATTCATAGAATTCTCAACAAACAAGAATCTCTTTTGAGTAATGATTGGAAGAAAATACCATAAAATGCCATATTTTATAAGCTCCAATTAAAAATAAAGTCGATATCCACTTCAAAAGAGGGAATAATACCATTTTGAAGATTATATTTAATATATTATTTTATTCACACAAAATAATGAAAGAAACCAAAAGTATAATCTTAAATTTAACAATTTCTTAAACGAAAAGAAATGCTTTATTAATCCACATGATCAACGCACCTATACACAATCTTGTTATTATTACAGGAATAAAACCTCTTTATCAATCCACATGGTTAATGCACACCTATAAACAATCTATTTGTGAATTCCCCATGAAATTTTACTACTAGAGGAATAAATCCTCTTAACAATAGTTATAGTATCTACTATTAATTTTTCATGTTAGTTTATAGAATCATCCTACTCTCTACATCATCATCCTCTTTTTTATCACTTGAATTGTTTAGGCTGTCAATATTTCTTTGCATGAAGTGATCTTGAATACCCTCATCAATAGAAGAAGATTCTGTGTCCTTCACTAATGGTTCACCATTCTCAAATGTGAGTTGCATGATCGGCAAACTAACCAAATTCAGACCTGAAACACAAGTTGAACTGGGATGCAAAGATCCTTCTATAATGACGCCCAAGCTACTCTCCCCTAGTTCTCTATAATTTATAGCCTCGTATGGGTGGACCAGCAATACCTACTCCATTGCCAAGTTTTGTAGATCTGTTGTCATCCTAGAGGATGACACTTTTCTCTTTCCAGCTCTTTGGTATTAGTAATGTCTTTGTCCATAACAAGGTTGACCAATGGCCATTTGATGATGCTTCCAACTGCTTGAGACATTGTTCTTGCATCCATTGTGGCAAATGGAATGAGAAATGTGTCATCAAAGCTTTGTTGAACATGTATTGCTGCACATGTCTCACCAATGAATTGAAAACCACATGTTTGAGATGCATCAATGGAATGAATAACCCCGCGTGCCTTCCTTTGCAGAACCAAACACTGAAGCACCTTGTTTTAGACCCTCCAATCCCTGAGAAAATCAAGATCTCAATAAGAAAGATTAAAGCGATGTTTTTACGGTAGTACACAGAACTATAAATGTAATTCAATCTCAACATGAGTTTAGGCTCTAACCAAAGTTTGAATCTCACCTATCAATGCTAGTTTGCTAGGCTCCATCCATCTAATTGTTAGTAGGAGGCTTCATGAGCCTCACCATCATATGTTAGTTTGTTAGGAGGCTCCAATTAAAGTTATCATCCTCTCTTGCATAATATATTAGTTTGCATATGTTAGCTAGAAGGGTAGGCTCCTCCAACAAAAGTTTGAGCCTCACCCGTGGATGCTAGTTCGCTTCTAGGAAGCTGAAAGTAGGAAGCTGAAAGTAGGAAGCTGAAAGTATATTTGGGTGTATGGGGAAAGAGGGAAGAAAAGAAATCTCAAGCTCAAGCTCAAGGCTCAAACTTGAGTTTGAGCCTTGTCTATTACACAAGCAAGTAGGAATAGAGAGGGAAACTAGAAAGTATATTTGGGTGTATGGGGAAAGAGGGAAGAAAAGAAGAAATCTCAAGCTCAAGCTCAAGGCTCAAACTTGAGTTTGAGCCTTGTCTATTACACAAGCAAGTAGGAATAGAGAGGGAAGCTAGAATAATCCCAGAGAACAAGTGGGGTGTGGGTGAAGAAGGGTATATAAACAAAAGTGAAACTAACTATAATCAAAAGACCTGGGACCTGGGGCCTTGGGCCTGGGCCTGGGCCTGGGCCTGGGCCTGGGCCTGGGCCTGGGCCTGGGCTTGGGCTTGGGCTTGGGGAATGAAATCGAAATCGAAATTCCTTTCTGCATGACAAAGCTTGCGCCCGCCCCTGTTGATTGTTAGAGGACCCCCTCCCTTGTGCAGATCGCCAGTCCACAAGCACCCCTCCCTTGCAGATCTCCCTCTCGCAGCCACGCCAGACCCCCCCTCTCGCATCCACGCCATCGCCAGCCCCCCTCTCGCAGCCACGCCAGACCCCCCCTCTCCCTCTCGTCTCTCGTAGCGTCGCCACGCCATGCCAGCCTCCCTCCCTTGCAGATCGCCATGCCAGCCCCCCTCTCGCAAACCGCCCCCCCTTCCTCTCGCCATCACCAGCGCCCTGCCCCCCCCATTTGAAATTTGAATTTCAAATTTCCCCCCTCTCCATTTGTTCCACCAAATTCAAATTTGAATTTCAAATTTTTCCCTGCTCGGCGCTCGTGCCCCAATTTCGCCCCTCTCGCAAACCGCCCCCCCTTCCTCTCGCCATCACCAGTGCCCCGCTCCCCATTTGAAATTTGAATTTCAAATTTCCCCCCTCTCCATTTGTTCCACCAAATTCAAATTTGAATTTCAAATTTTCCCCTGCTCGGCACTCGTGCCCCAATTTCGCCCCTCTCCATTTGAAATTTGAATTTCAAATTCCCCCCCGCTCGGCGCCCGTGCCCCAATTTCAAATTTTCCCCCAACTGCCTGCTCGGTGCTCGACTTTGAAATTCCATTACACTGCTGATAATCATCATCGTATGCAATAATCATCTGTGTTTCCTGTCTCTGAAGTACTCGCTTAGCCCTGCATCCTCCTGCGTTTCAAAGAGGTTCTTCTCCTGCAACCGACATGTCTGCGTTGGTTTTGACCTCTGTTTCCTACAAAACCATCACGCCCACATGCCATCGGAGACTTCAAGCATCCGTCACGTCTATGTGACATCGGAGACTTTCGTGCGCCTATCTACGTTTCGTGTGTTCCCTCATCTAATTGAATACTTTACGTAACAAGTAAGTCCTTCTTTAATTGATTGTCTATATCAATATAAACGCTTACTTGATTGCACGATAAGTGTGCCATTTGTCAATCGTTGCTCGTCGTAGATTGTTTGCACTCCATGCTAGTGCACCCCGGCCTTAAGGCTCAAACTTCAGATTGAGCCTTCGTTCTCCATGCTAGTGTACCCCGGCCTTAAGGCTCGACCTAGATTGAGTCTTTGTTCTCCATGTTAGTGCACCCCGGCCTTAAGGCTCGAACTTGAGTTTGAGCCTTTGCTCTCCATGCTAGTGCACCCCGGTGTTAAGGCTCGAACTTGAATTTGAGCCTTTGCTCCTTTGCTCTCCATGTTAGTGCACCCCGGCCTTAAGGCTTGAACTTGAGTTTGAGCCTTTGCTCTCCATGCTAGTGCACCCTGGCCTTAAGGCTCAAACTTGAGTTTGAGCCTTTGCTCTCCATGCTAGTGCACCCCAGTCTTAAGGCTCGAACTTCAGATTGAGCCTTCGTTCTCCATGCTAGTGTACCCCGGCCTTAACGCTCGACCTAGATTGAGTCTTTGTTCTCCATGTTAGTGCACCCCGGCCTTAAAGCTCGAACTTGAGTTTGAGCCTTTGCTCTCCATGCTAGTGCACCCCGGCCTTAAGGCTCGAACTTCAGATTGAGCCTTCGTTCTCCATGCTAGTGTACCCCGGCCTTAAGGCTCAACCTAGATTGAGTCTTTGTTCTCCATGTTAGTGCACCCTAGCCTTAAGGCTCGAACTTGAGTTTGAGCCTTTGCTCTCCATGTTAGTGCACCCCGGCCTTAAGGCTCGAACTTGAGTTTGAGCCTTTGCTCTCCATACTAGTGCACCCCGGCGTTAAGGCTCGAACTTGAGTTTGAGCCTTTGCTCCTTTGCTCTCCATGCTAGTGCACCCCGGCCTTAAGGCTCGAACTTGAGTTTGATCCTTTGCTCTCCATGCTAGTGCACCCTGGTCTTAAGGCTCGAAATTGAGTTTGAGCCTTTGCTCTCCATGCTAGTGCACCCCAGTCTTAAGGCTCGAACTTCAGATTGAGCCTTAGTTCTCCATGCTAGTGTACCCCGGCCTTAACGCTAGATTGAGTCTTTGTTCTCCATGTTAGTGCACCCTGGCCTTAAGGCTCGAATTTGAGTTTGAGCCTTTGCTCTTCATACTCGTGTACCCCGGCCTTAAGGCTCGACCTAGATTGAGTCTTTGTTCTCCATGTTAGTGCACCCCGGCCTTAAGGCTCGAACTTGAGTTTGAGCCTTTGCTCTTCATGCTCGTGTACCCCAGCCTTAAGGCTCGACCTAGATTGAGTCTTTGTTCTCCATGTTAGTGCACCCCAGCCTTAAGGCTCGAACTTGAGTTTGAGTCTTTGCTCTCCATGTTAGTGCACCCCGGCCTTAAGGCTCGAACTTGAGTTTGAGCCTTTGCTCTCCATTCTAGTGCACCGCGGCGTTAAGGCTCGAACTTGAGTTTGAGCCTTTGCTCCTTTGCTCTCCATGCTAGTGCACCCCGGCCTTAAGGCTCGAACTTGAGTTTGAGCCTTTGCTCCTTTTCTCTCCATGCTAGTGCACCCCGGCCTTAAGGCTCGAACTTGAGTTTGAGCCTTTGCTCTCCATGCTAGTGCACCCTGGCCTTAAGGCTCGAACTTGAGTTTGAGCCTTTGCTCTCCATGCTAGTGCACCCTGATCTTAAGGCTTGAAATTGAGTTTGAGCCTTTGCTCTCCATGCTAGTGCACCCCAATCTTAAGGCTCGAACTTCAGATTTAGCCTTCGTTCTCCATGATGCTAGTGTACCCTGGCCTTAAGGCTCGACCTAGATTGAGTCTTTGTTCTCCATGTTAGTGCACCCCGACCTTAAGGCTCCAACTTGAGTTTGAGCCTTTGCTCTACATGCTAGTGCACCCCGGCCTTAAGGCTCAAACTTGAGTTTGAGCCTTTGCTCCTTTGCTCTCCATGCTAGTGCACCCCGGCCTTAAGGCTCGAACTTCAGATTGAGCCTTCGTTCTCCATGCTAGGGCACCCCGGCCTTAAGGCTCAAACTTGAGTTTGAGCCTTTGCTCTCCATGCTAGTGTACCCCAGCCTTAAGGCTTGACCTAGATTGAGTCTTTGTTCTCCATGTTAGTGCACCCCGGCCTTAAGGCTCGAACTTGAGTTTGAGCCTTTGCTCTCCATGCTAGTGGACCCCGGCCTTAAGGCTCGAACTTGAGTTTGAGCCTTTGCTCTTTTGCTCTCCATGCTAGTGCACCCCGACCTTAATGCTCGAACTTCAGATTGAGCCTTCGTTCTCCATGCTAGTGCACCCCGGCCTTAAGGCTCGATCTTGAGTTTGAGCCTTAGCTCTCCATGCTAGTGCACCCCGGCGGCCTTAAGGCTCGAACTTGAGTTTGAGCCTTTGCCCTCCATGCTAGTGCACCCCGGTCTTAAGGCTCGAAATTGAGTTTGAGCCTTTGTTGTCCATGCTAGTGCACCCCAGCCTTAAGGCTCGAATTTCAGATTGAGCCTTCGTTCTCCATGCTAGTGTACCCCGACCTTAAGGCTCGAACTTGAGTTGGAGCCTTTGCTCTCGATGCTAGTCTAGTGTACACCAGCCTTAAGGCTCGAACTTCAGATTGAATCTCCCCTACATGGAACTTATGTGTTAAGGCTCATTCTCCATGCTTAACTTTACATGGAACTTGGCCTTAAGGCTCCAACTTGAGTTGGAGCCTTGCCTATCTATGCTAGCATATCCCTAGCATATGAGTGCACAACTTGGATCTAGGCTCCAGCTTAAGTTCGAGCCTCTCCTACATAAAACTTGGCCTAAAGGCTCGAACTTGAGCTTGAGCCTTGTCTCTATATGCTGGTGTACCCCTGTCATATGAGTGCACAACTTGGATCTAGGCTCTAGCTTAAGTTCGGATTTTCCCTATATGGAACTTGGCCTTAAGGCTCCAATATACTAGTGTACCCCTGGCATATGAGTGCACAACTTGTATCTAGACTCCAGCTTAAGTTCAAGCCTCCCATACATGGAACTTCACCTTAAGGTTCAAACTTGAGTTTGAGCTTTGCCTCTCTATGCTAGCGTACCCCTAGCATATGAGTGCACAACTTAGATCTAGGCTCTAGCTTAAGTCGAGCTTCTTTATGGATTAAGTAAATGCAAGTGACGCCCCCGCTATTCAAGAAAACTAAGTGAAGCATCAATAATTGTAGCATGCATTAAGTTTCTTAAGTTTGATAGGTTTTGATTTGATATGTAGCATTTAAATCCATTTTTTTCTAAGGTTTTGAAACTTTTTTTGTGCTTCATAGGAATGGAAGCTAGCAGAGCACCCGCTACCTCGCAACCACATGGTGCACCAATCTTTACTCTGGATGCTCTCGAAACAACAACTCAGGGGTGGATAATGTGGAGGACCTGGTGAAAGCGGTGAGGCATGCAAAGAAGGCTTTGGATTCACGAAAAATGTCCATACCTGAAAAGGAGACAACAACCATTCAAGTTAGGAAAATTGTGGAGAAAAAAGGCAGGGCCATAGTGAACAGTGCACTTGAAGTATCTAGAAATGCTGGTGCAACTTCTTCAAAACATAAAAAGGAGGGTGACAAAACAAAAGTCCTTGATGTAAGCAGAATAGCAGCTGAAGACATGGCAGGCTCTCAGATGCAAGAAGAGGAGCAAGAACTTACAAAGAAGAGAAAGGCAAAGCACTCTACCATGCTCATAGCCCATCAAGCTCTCAACCAAAGAAAGGTAGAAAAGTGCATTGATAGTGCTTATGAATGTACAACGAATGGTGATCATTGAAAGGAGCTTATCAACTACTAATATTAACATAGGTCTTGTTCAAAGTGTGGATTTGTTGAAATAATTATTAGTCTTTTGATTAATACATTGGCTTTTTTGGATTCACTTTTAACATTTTTCTATTAAAGTGAATATTTCTATTCTACTTATCCTTTATTTCATGCCAACATCTGGTACAAATGATGATGCACACTTACTATTAAGAAATTACTCCATATCCTAGTGTAGCAGCGAGGCTCAAAATTAAGTTTGAGCCTAATACAAATGATGATGCACACTTACTATTAAGAAATTACACTTACTCCATATCCTAGTGTAGCGGTGAGGCTCAAAATTAAGTTTGAGATGTACCTCCACTTATGTCCAACCTTGGGGATGTCTTCTAACACAAGGCACAATCTCAAGTTGAGCGATCTTTACTTTGCCCTTGTAAGTGAGGCTCAAACTCAAGTTTAACCCTTATGTGAAAGTCTTGGCATGTAATATGGTTCCTAATTCATTATGGTACATCACTCAATGTTGACTAATCTAAGTTTGGATACAAAGTATATGTGTAGATATAAAAATGACTAGTATTATCCTTGGTGTATTATTTAAATCCTAAAAGTAATAGCATTTTATTTTAATCTTACAAATATATACAAAGAAGGGAAAGATGAAGATAACATTGCTCAACTAGAACATCATCATGTAAGCCCTACTAGAGAGATCAACTCTCATGATTCAAATGCTAGAAATAATGAAGATAACATGGTGGAGGTAGATCACATCGATGATTCAGCTTTGCAAATATCTTCAAGGTTAATGAAGAGCTTCAAGAGACTTTTGCAACCAATATTTGGTCCGCCATGCTACACAAGAATGTTTGTGCCTATGTAAACACTCTTCAACAGTATGCACATAAGAAATATCATTTCTTTATGGTGTGGGGACAAGAAGAATGTTATATCCATAATCTTCGAAAAGTATATAGGCCAGATAAGCCTACTGTTGAGGCTATGTTTAAACCTTTACTCAAGGTTTGGAATCAGTGCCAAGATATTTGCAATAAGAAGAATACATTGCTTATTGATGATAGCCCTTTCAAGGGATGTGTTAATCCAAAAGACAACTATCTCTTCCCTGAAAGTTAATCAAGAGCCTGGGAAAAAAGAGAAGTAGAATCCATAAGCAAGGATCTAGCAATGTTGGCATCCAAAGCTAGAGTACCATTACTATCCAAAGACCAGCTAAGCTTGTTAAAAGTGTGTTACAAAAGAAGGATTTTGAGTGATCAACATGCTATTGCTTATTCTACTCGCTTGGGATATGATCGTGGTCATCTCATAAGTGGAGTTGCAGCAAAAGCATACATATCAAGGCTACAAAAGGCTTACTTGAGCTTATGGGTAGGATAATGTCTGGTTTCATTAAACATTGAGTGACTATATAATCAGATTCCAACCTAACTCATATTAGTTGTTGCTGCATGTCGAAGGAAACCATTTCTGAGGTCTAAACGTGCAGTTTGAAGTATGGGATCTACACAAATATCAAGACTTGTTGGGTGCAGAATGTTTGGAGCCATTTTGTACTAAAAGCCCATAAGATAGACTTAGGCTTTGGCCAAAACAATGTGCCTAGATGGGTTTAATTTTTGGATTGTGCGAGCCAAATCTTTACACTATTGTATCAAGCAATCAACAAAATGCCTCCAAACTTACTGTCATTTGATTATCTCTTTTGTCAATGTTTGCAATTCGATTGCAATGAAGATGTGTTTGTTTTTTATTGAAGATATTGCCTTGTCAAGGTGTAAGGCTATGAATATTATAATTTAATTTGGATAGACTCAATTATCTCAACAGTGAAAATCTTTTATACATCATATTCAATAAATTTGATGAAATTTAGCATTGACAATATACTCGCTCTTTTATTTTTTTGGTTGAACTTCTGAGGTATTGGAGCATTTGTCTATGAAGGTTTAAGACCATCCATATCATGGATGAATTTATGTTGTTGTTGGCACATAATATATTTATTTAAAATTTTGAATGTCCATTAACCATTCATTTTGTTTTCAACAAGATATGCTGAAGCATATAGCTTTGATTTCAAGTGTACAGAAAACTTACTATTGAGGTGGCACCAATCATTGGTGACTCATGTACCTAGAAGCAAAAGAGTTCCACCACCCCTAGATACAATAAGGAAACAAAGAAGAGTATTGATACTTGAACTCAATGGTGTTTTACTTAAGATGTAAACTTGAATGTAACAATCTCATTGAAATTTGATTGCTTCTGGTGTTTTTAAACACCACACTCTTTGGAGATCCCTCAATTCTAAGGTTCCTTTTCCAAGTGTTCTTTGGCATTATTATTCCATGTTTTTACTTCAATGTCCCTCAAATTTGAGCATATATATCATAATTTATAATCTTGATATAGTGTCTAAGATGGGTTTTTATCTATGGATAAAACGTAAACTTAGCACATTGTACTGTCATTGAGATTTACTTTTTGTTTTGTTGTTTCTAACACCACACCCTTTAGAGATCTCTCACTTCTAAGGTTCTTTTTAAGTGATATTTAGAATTCTTTTGGCAAATTAAATAAAGCCCATGTTTTTACTTCAATGTCTCAAAGTGGAGATAATATTTAACAGGTGTTGTATAATCTTAATTAAGTTTAGTGTCATGTTTCCCTTGTCCTTCCAACATTGTTGCATTGGCGTATGTATCTATACAACTACAAACAAATACGCCAAATAGTTGTGTCAAGATATAATCTAATGGCACAAAGAGTGCACCAACAAATAGATGTTAGCTCAAACTACACAAAAATACTGAGTTTCCAACCAATCCTATAAGAAATGGGACTCGAATAATTTCTAAAATTCCTAAATTTGTCTTTAATTATTTTGTATTGCTAAACAGGTAAAAACAATTACGGTCAAACTTACACTATCAAGTCTAAAGCCACTAGAATGCTATCCCTACTCTAGACCAAAGGAGATGCATATTGCCATGCTCAGTAAAGTGAAATTTATAAACAATCAAGCAACAAGAAAAATACAGAAAACATTAGATTGGCATGAGTTCACCTGTTTTTGTTAAAGCGCTGGTTGGTGAAGAATTGTTTGCACTTGATTGTATGACTGTCAGTTGCGGAACTAAAGCGGAAGATGTAGTTTGGTGCTTGTATCTGTTTTATTCCGACAAAACAAACTAAACAGAAAGAAAATTAAAAAGACAAAAAATAAAAAACATTGGTGCTAAACACCGGATTTGGCCGAGGAAAAAAACCCAATGGGAAAAAGTGCCCTGGCTTCTAGTTCTTATTAAGAGAGTACAAGGGCTAGCACTGGGGGGTGGATGTATGTCTGCATTCTCAGGTGGGTGGACATCAATAGCTTCAGGATGTAAAGATAACCCAGAACGTAATCCTACCCATGGAGAAGATGGCAAGGGAAGAAGTGCATCTTCACTAACATATGGTATGGGCACAGTAGGAAGGCTAAAGAGGAACCTATGGTTTTGAAACCGTTCTAAAGACTCACTCACATTGAGCCAAAACTGACATGTAGATTCATGGGAAAGAAGAACCTACAAAATGGGAGGGGTTAGCAAACGAAGGGTGTCCTCGCGCCATGTTTGAGCTCTTTCCTTTTCCAAGAGTCTTTGTTGGTTGGGTCCACGTTGCGGCATCATAATTGCCCAGAGATTATGTCGTTGAGGTGTGACCCCCATGATTTGCTGCATCATACTAGTGCCATAGCAACGGAAGTATGTGCAACACTGCCAACATATATGGGAAGCATTCCCCAATACCATACGAGCACAGTCGCGGCAGTGTGGAAACGGATGATGTTGCTGGTAGTATAACTCCACAAATTGTCTTCCACAGCAATCCTCACCCACTGGGGCATAAAAATATCGAGAGTACATCTGAAAAGGTGCAATGCTGTAGCCCCCTTGATGGTCAGGGTGAGTGCTATCTAGGTCCAAAGATGGACTGCATGTGTCCAGCCAAGTCTCCATTTGGTTATTCTACACAACACATAAGGAAGTGTTCAGATTTTTTTTTATTTAATGCAAGTTGAACGAAGGAGGCTAATATGTACAGGCATGATGGAAATAGAGCTAATAGATTCGATAGATGAATTGCCAAAAAGTAGCTTTTGTAGCATGATAGCTCTTTCAAGAATGAGTTTGCTTTTGGATGTAACATTATGCAAATTGTTTGTGGGGTGTTGACGTATGGAACAGGTTCCTTTTTGTTGGACTCTTTTTGGTACCCAACATTTCAGAGTACGTGCAAGAGATTGAAGTTTAGTCGGAGGTGAGATTTTAGCGATAGGCATAGGAAATGCATTGGGACAAATAGGAGGAGGTGTGAATGGAGATGTTTGAACACTTCTGAGCTTTGGCAACCATATGGCAGCTGTGTTCTTGCCATCCCATTGGGCTTTCAAAATTTTCTTGGGTCTTCAGAGTGCCCAACTCTAACACCTATGCCAGTAGACTTATGGCTGGTAATGTAATTTGATTAGGGAAAGAGTAGAATACCAACGACATTCCAAATAGTTGGAGTTGTAGGAAGAACGCTCTTTCCTTGATAGTCAGGGAGTCTACTTGTGTAGGAGCCTGATTGAAAGTTGTCGGCTTTGTAAGACAAACTTTGACATTGCTTGTGTTTTGAGGAATAGGCTCTGAACTTGATTCGGTTGCAATATCCTCCTTTTGATGTGTTGCCTCTGAGATAGAAGTGAGGAAAGGTACCCACTTTCCTTTTTCTTCCCATGTCAGTTTGGAGTATCCCTTCCTATTCGAGACCTTCTGATGATGTCCGATTGACGCGTCAGCTTGTATTTCCACCTGGACTCTTTCAGGCTTGGTAAGTGGTGGTTTCCAGTATTGATTTGGTTTCTGTAAGTGAGGTGGTATTGACTGCTTTTATTCTTGAGTAGATTCAGGAACATAATTATGTTTTGCTGCAGTAGTCCCTGCATTCTTCTTTGGTAGCCACAAGGTAGTAGCACCCTCGTAGTAGCCTTGTGCTTGCAGAAGCTTCTTTGGGATCCACTGTTGTTGAGTGGTCTTGTTGGAGGTGGAACTGTTGGTTTTGGTGAACCTTCTCTTTAGCTTTGTATTCCTTGGATGTTCCTCGGCAGCATTGGGTCTTGGCTTGCGAGCTACTTCATGTAACCAGATTTGAATTCTAAGTGCTTCCCCCCTTCCGTAGCCTTGTGCATATAAGAGAGGTGTTGGCATATGCCATCCTTGTGTATTGTCATTGTCATTATTCACCCAAATCATTGGTTCTTTTGAGGTTGTCTCTATCACAGTGGTGACGGTTTCCACCTTTTGAAAAGATGGGAGTGCCGAAGCACTTGATCCTGTAAGGTGAGTAGAATTTACCAACAAGGTGTATTGTCAGGAGTTCCAATCCATACCGCATCTGGTGGTTCTAATCCATGATCTGCCTAGAACTACATCCACCACTGCTTGGCTCTTGTTAGCAACATAAAAAGTCACGTGCATAGATTGATCTTGAATGGACATATTAATACAGCACTTGCCTAGGGTTGGGGTTTCATCACCAAAGAAACTCTGGAAGTTCAATGATGCATTGGTGAGCAAAGATTGGCCTAATGATGTCCACGCTTCATAAGACAAAACATTGCAGTCGGCTCTTGAATCTATAAGTGCAGACGCTGCAAAGATTGCTCTTTGAGTAGGGATCCTTACATCAATATGAAAGGGATCTACAAAGTCTTCATCATCATTCAAGTGGATGGCCATGATAGCTGCCTTGCGGCGCTCTCGTGCTAATGCTACTCTAGCCTTAGCTTCTTCTTTTGCTTAACTTTGTAACAAAGCTTGAGCTTTTTTATGTGTCTGACTAGCATGTATGCGTATCAGCACATCATCTGTTAGAGGTTCTTCATAGCGCTTCAAGTGGCTACCATTGATGAAGTTAGTCATTGGCTCTCCATCTAAGGTTTCCAACCTTATTGCACCACTCGCACTAAGCTCGTTGATCACAAATGGACCAAGCCCTCACATTTTCAGCTTGCATTTTTGTTTCTTCAATGTGTAAAGAAACACTAGATCACCTCTCCTGAAGCGACCTTTCTTCACATGCGTATCATGCCAACGCTTTTGGCGTCGTTTTTCAGCATACATGCCAATGACTGCCAATAGCCTGTCTTCATCTAGCCTCTCCAATTCATCGATCCGTGTAGAGAATTCATGATCCGTCCACTCAAGTTGTTTTGCAACTCAAAGTGTAGGTACAATAAATTCTATCAGAAGGATAGTGTCTAATCCAAAAACTAGATTGAAAGGTGTCGTGCCTATGGACGTTTTGTAAGCAATTCGGTAAGCCCATAAAGCTGAGTGAAGTTTCTGTTCCTAATCTGTTCTATGTCCCTCACAACAATCTTTGTAAGTGCAGTGCAAAGAGTCTTGCTAGTGCTCTCAGCTTGACCATTTGCTTGCGGGTGATAAGGCGCTGACCTCTTATGGATGACCATAAAGTCTTCCAAAAGAAAGGTAATGACTTCATTAAAATGCACACCTTGGTCACTCACAATCTCAATAGGTAAACCGTAGCATGTAAACACATGTTCGTATAAAAACTTTGCAGTGGTCCTAGCATCGTTTTTTACTGTGGCTTTTGCTTCTACCCACTTCGTAAGATAATCTATGGCTACAATGATATACTCAGCATGTGTATGGCGTGCTGGTGGTTTAATCGGTCCCACAAAATCAATTTCCCATTTGGCAAAAGCTCTAACTCCCATAATTGGTCTCAATGGCATGTCCTCATACTTGGTAGGAGGTTTGGCTCTTTGACATTGATCACATCGTTTGACATACTCTGTTGCATCATGAAAAAGCGTAGGCCACCATAGTCCTAACCATAGTATAAGTTTGGCAGTTGTTTCTCCATAGAAATGTCCACCCCCCAACTCCTGAATGTGCATGAGTCAATACACTAAGGTAGTCACTCTCACAAACACAAGTCTGTAGGTTTCCATCTTTGCCCCTTTTGTACAGCTGGCCTTCAATAATCTGAAAACTCGCTGCTTCTACCTCTATGGCTCTCTTTCTATGCCTAGGCATCTTATCGTCCGTATGACCCTGCGTCAAATACTTCACAATGTACGAACTCCAATTGGGTGTTGTTGAAATATAAAATAGAGTCACACGAGGAATGGGTTTCCTTTGTTGACAAATTTTACAATTCTGTACGTACTCTTCTGTATCAGCATGAAGTGTTGGCCACCAATATCCTTCCCACAAAACTCTTTTAACTGTATCCTTTCCACCGTATCCTTTCTAGAGACATGTCTGCCTCCTAAGCTCACGTGGACATATGAGATAATCTCATCGTATTGATCAAGGTCAGGGCATAGATGAAGTATTCCATCTTTTCCTAATTTATACAATCATCCAGAAAGAAGCTTATAAGGAGCACAATGCTCTAAGGTCATTATCTTTTCATTGGTGGGACTAATGGAGTTAACAAATCCTGTCGTTAAGACTTGAATGATGGGTTCTGCCCATCTTGGTGCTGTCTCAACCAAGAATAGAGTAGCGTCAGGAATATCATCATCTATACCAATGGGTGCTTCTCCCGAAGTTATCCTGGAAAGATGATCAGCCCGCTGATGCATTTTTCCCTTCTTTACCGCTACTTCAAATTCAAATTCAAGTAGAATAAGAAACCAGCGTACAATCCTTCCGGTTGCACATGGCTTGTTCACAAGGTAAAGCAAAGCTTGATGATCTACGAAGAATGTAAATTTGTTGGCCAAAAGGTAATGCCGAAACTTCTTCACAGCATAGATCATAGCTAAGCCTTCTCTTTCCGTGGTGGTGTAATTCTTTTCAGCACTATTCAATTGGCGGCTAGCATATGAGACTGGAAAGTCCATTTTGTTCTCGCCTAGTTGAGCTAAAATACAGCCAATTACAAAAGCCAAAGCATCTATATGTACGTGGAATAAATTATCCCAATCCGGCGACCTGAGAATAGGTGCCGTTACTAATGCTTTTTTCAGCTTTTCAAAGGCTTCTTCACAATCCTCTATCCATTCAAATACAACAAGGAGTGCGTACAATGGCCGTGCTATTTCAGTGTACATGTAGATAAATCTACGATAGTAGCCGCAATGACCCATGAAAACTTGTACCCCTTTTGCATTGTAAAGTCTAGGTAGCTCAACAATAACAGCTATCTTTTCCACATCCGTGGATATACCATTCCTAGACACAATGTGGCCTAGAATCTTCCCTTGCCTAACCATAAACTTGCATTTATCAGGGTTAAGGCATATGCGATACACTCTACATTTCTCAAAGATTTTTTTGAGATGCTCTATGTGTTCTTCTCTATTTATGGAATGCACACACAAGTCATCCATGAATATTTCAAGAAATAATCGCAGGTATTCTTTGAACGCATGGCTCATCAACCTCTGAAAGGTGGCTGGAGCGTTAGTCAAACCAAAAGGAATGACTCTATATGCAAATACTCTCCATTTTGTAGCAAATGTGGTTTTGTGTTGATCCTTTGGATCAATAGATACCTGGTTGTAGCCCGAAAATCTATCAAGAAAACTGTATGCCTTCTTACCAGCTATCCTTTCCAATACATGATCAGTGAGTGGAAGCGGATAGTGGTCCCGGATAGTAGCAGCATTTACTTTCTTTAGATTGACATATACTCGTAGTTTTCCATTCTTCTTAGATACTACCACAATCGGTGAAACCCATTCTATATGTTCAATCTCATAAATAAATTTAGCAGCTAATGATCTCTTCTTTGATCTTTTTGGCAAAATTATCGTTATACGTGTAAGGACGCTGCTTGGACGGCTTGGCATCCTCTCGCATGGGAATTGTATGTTGGCAGATCTTTGGATCTACCCCCTTAAGGTCTTTGTAACTCCAAGCAAATATATCTCGATACTCTCTCAGAGTAGAGATTAGCAATTCTTCCTCCGCTTGGGTTAAGTCTGTGCAATCCACAGGTTACGTGGCTCTTCGCTTGGTTCTGCCAGGTCTATTTTCTTGGCGTCCTCAGGGCCATCATAAGAAACTCTTGGTTCCTCAGGTTTCTGTCGAACGAATAGGTTGTTGCAAGACTATTTTCCGATCTTGTATGGTGAATTTCTTGAAGTTTGAGGGAATATTTATGGTATCCTCTTCTTCCTTTGAGTCATCACTCATGGAAGACCATGCTGCTTTTAGCATTCTCTTCTGTTCTTGCACTAGAGCTTTAGGCTCCACTCTCGTCATGGTGCTTTGTTCAGTCTTGACTGAATGCACCGAAGCCTTAGATTTTAGCTTCGGTTTCTGTTTCCTCTTCTTCTTTGGGTTGTCACTCTCCTTCTCGTTTAGCTTTTGCACTAATTGAAAGTCGTATCTCCATTTCATCTCGTCTTTGATGCAATCATCAGCTCCCAAGTAGTATAAGTACTCGTTCTTACCTACAAAGGTTTGAGGTGGAATAAAGTCTTCTTTATCCAGATCTTCTCTTTCTTTTTGTTGTTGTTGTCTCTTTTCCTTGACTTTCTGTTTGCAAAACTTCCGGTGACTCTTGCAAAACTTACGTTTCGGTTTGTCACTAGGAATACTCAACAAGACCTCTCTACCCTTTAACAACAATCTTATCTTCTCTAACTCTAATTCAGGGACTATGGCATCGTCATCAGAATCCTTCCCATCAGAGGATTCTAAGCATCTATCCTCATCTCCTTCGTCAGCTGAGATGTACTCAAGAGGGGATACTTCCTCTACAGATACCATATCTCCTAGCAATAATGATTTGTTTGCTTCATACCTAGGGGCTTCTTGAGGTTCCTCTGCATAGATTGGTCTTAGCATTCTTACAGGAATAATGTCATACCCATCTGGATCACAGAACTGTGTTTGCCTTGGCAATGCACAAGTGTCTATGGTAGCTAAAACATGGTTCCATTCTAAAGGATCTATCAAGTTCTCAGGAAAAGGTATAGGGATATACGCCTCATCCATCACACTTCTGTCTATGGTAACATTTCCAAGTTGCAAGTCTCGACAAGATGCTCCAGAGATCCATAGATCAGCTCTTCCTTCAAACATAGTTACTCCCAATGCTTCTGAAGAAGTGGAATCAAACTCATCCACAGGAGAGTGCGTTACATCTCGATAAGCATGGTTTTTCAGATTCACCCTCGTGGTTACATTCTCATGTCTGAGGTACAAGTAATTGTAACCCCAATCTGGAATCATTTTGAATTGGCGTATGAATGGCCTTCCTAGGATCACTTCGTAATTTGTGTTCTTGCCAAAGTCTACAATAGCAAAGGTATGTCCGTACTCAATGCCACATGACTTGACTATAATGTTCTCAAGCAATCCTATGGGACTCTCTAGATTTCCGTCTGCCAATTACAAACTCATCCTTGTACTTCTAATTGCAGGTTTTCTCCACATTTCCCATACAGTTTTTGTTGCTATACTCACCCCTGCTCCGCTATCTAGAATAGCTATAGATTCAATCTTGTTGATCTCCACAGGAAGCGTAGTATTTCCTTCGTCATCTTCACAATGCTTGCCAACTTTGTTCACAGGAACCGGAATTGTTTACTTAAGCATTAGCTCAGAAGCCTTTGCCTTCAACAACTCCTTAACCTGGATGTTCTGGTTCCATAAACCTTGCTCAGTTAATTGTGTAGCCACTTCTCCCCACAATGCCTTCTCTGCCACCTTCACCTTCTCTTTCTGCTGCGTTCAGCTCCGCCTCCTTCTTCTCTTTCTGCTGTAGGTGAGCTGACGCCACCGGCCACGTCTCCTCCTCTGCAGCACCTTATCTTCCTCCTCCGCTGCATCTACCTCCGCCTCCGCTCTCTCTTTGCGGGTGAGGCAGAGACGGCCGCCTTATCCGACCTCTCCTCCTCTCTCTTTACTGCCGTGCATACAAGACGAGCCACAAAGCACTTTCTGGCCAGGATCCTCATCATTGAAGTCCCTTTTCTGTGTGTTTTGTCTGTATCAACTCAATGCGCTAGTCGATCAAAAGGGGGGGTAGATCGTGTGGCTGGCCCAAAAGTGCGTATGCCTGCATGCTCTTCTACAAAAGAGTAATCCTCACACTACAGACTGCTCAAGCTTAAGGGGAGGCAAGATAGCTAACTTAACTGGAGGGAGGTCTTGCGAGAGGTCGTCTTCGTTTCCCCATTCGGTTAACTCTAATCTATGAACAAAACATGAACACAACAATGAAAGCAACCATGGAAAGCATAAACATGAATGAAAGCATTGCAATAAACAAAAAACATTAGCGGGAGTAGATCTCAACCGCACAAGTAAGTACTAATCTACTTTTTCTCTTCTAATCACTAGCTCCGAGATTCCACACTTGTGCTAACCCTAAACCTAAAAACAAAAAGAATTAGTGGTAGTAATGCAAGCTTCTCAACCGGTTTTGAGTCTTCTCCCCGGCAGCGGCGCCAATGGAGAGACGGAAGACTCTTTACACTTGTAGCAAGAGTAGCATGATCCACGTGTAGCTCAATCCAATGGGATTTACCTTTGGGATTCAACCCGTACCGGTACACGGAAGCTTATCCACAAATGGAGAAAATGCTATGAACACCACTACCTTGACATAGACTTTACACACAAGCTCAATCTCATTCACTCATCATCCCACTCATTCATGCATCCAATACAAGAAGAAAGCTAAGCTAATGCACACATAAGCTCACTCATAAGCACACAAGCTCAAAGCACACTTCATTCTCAAGCACTTACTTCCCTAGCATGTACACAAACCTTGAAGCTTAATGGAACTTGAAATAAACATGCATCCTCATTCACTACTCAAGCAATGCCTTGGCCATGGATAAGCTACAAGCTATGGAGAAGCTTAAGCTTGAATCCACTACCACACAAAGCCTAATAGAGAATCCACAAGCATCAACAAAGAAGCATGTACACTAGAGAATAGAGATGAGAAGAGAGAAAAACATCATCTCATTGCATTGAATTAGAAGAGCATTGCTCATACCATAGTGTAGATGGGGAGAGAGAAGAGCTTGCACCTCTATGAACAAGAGGGAGAGCTAGTCTCAAGAGAGCTCAAGCATGAGTTTAGCCCAATGTGTCTGTGAGCTCTCAAATGAGCCACTATTTATACCAAAACTCCTAAAACTCCCAAAACTTCCCATGTGGGATTATTCTCACGCCCACTCCCACATCACCTACAACTTGGAACTCTCTACAAGGGCCCTAAATAAGAATGTCAAGTCTCTTGTTTTCCTGCTTCCATCTTTGTGTTGCATCCTTGCATTGATCACCACTCGTCACGCAACAACATGCATATGGGGGATGGTTTGTAATGAAGTAGCTTCTAGTTGCACATGCATATGGGGGATGGGGCCTAGGCTCTTGGACTTAGAGTCATTTACATGTGTACTTTTGGGGGCTTTGGGCTATATTAAACATAGGGCACATGGGCAATTGTACCTTTTTGATAATATTCACTCTATAGACATCTATGTCTTCTTGGCAGCGCTCATGCCCAAGCTTTCATGGCCTTCTTGGCTATTTCCTTAGGATGGTGCCCACACCCATGTTCTCACTCCATGCTTTGAGTGGCCAACCCTAGTTTCTTGCACTTTCTTGGATTGAAGTGCAATTAGTGGGCTTTGAAGCCAGCATTAGTGGGGTTTTAGAGCTTTATTAGTGCTAGATTTGTATTTTTTTAGCACTAAGCATTGGACCTTTCACATTAGCCTTTCACATTGGCCTATCCGTGTGTGTTAGTCTTAGGGTCTATCATGGAGTCATGCGAGGAGGGTCGCTCATCTATTGTGCTCATCTATTGTGGACCTTCGTAAAGATAGACCGGGCTAGGAGTGCTAGAGACACACCATCTAATTTACATATCGTGCCAAACTTGGAGGTGATGCTATCATCCCTCCGTAGCCTTCACAATGTTGCTTATGTAGATGAGTGGATAGCACGTCACCATATTGCTCCAGTATCACATGGGTTGACATATCGTCATGTGTGAGCTTGGTCCTATTAGAGATGGAGCATACATGGACCTTTTCCTTGATAGCCATGGGATGCAGCCTGGGTCAGGGAAGCCCCTTAATATTTTGCGATGTTCGCATCCTCTTATGGTGGCACATATATATAGTTGATATGTTGCTGCATATGCGAGGATGCGGAACAACCACCAGATCCCCATCTACTTTGCAAAGCAGTTATATGCAAAGTTTGTCTTAGGGGAGCAGGTTGACTGCACCAACCATCAGCCCAATGGGGCGATGGTGCTAGTCGAGGTCATCTCTAGGACCACAAGAGATGGCCTCCACCAGCCCTTCATGTAGTTGCTATTGTGCAGATCCTCCATTTGTACCTTTGCCTACTACTGTTGATGCACTAGGCACTCAGGTAGGGATTAACGTGTGTAGTACCACTAAGAACATCCAACTCGTGATGGGTCTGTTTTGACAATCCATGCCGACAGATGTCAAGGTATTTATACATATTTATTACTTCTTTAGGTTTTTCATAGTTGTTTTTTTACATATTTATATCTACTTTTCTATTTTTTTAAATTAATGGTGGTTGATTGTGTCCTGTAGGGTCCCACATCTATAAATGAGAGACTCACACAAGAGTTACTAGAGGTGAGAAAAGAGATTAATCATCTTAGAGCAGCATTGTAGACAAAAGAGGTAGTCACTACATAGAGGCGTACTAGGCGATAGAGATTGACATCCACTTGGTAGGTCTCTCTTTTTGGATGTAAAAGAGTTATAATTAAGGTCTAAACTTATAAATTTCTTTAAGTTATACCTAATTAGAGAGACTAATCAATTTTTGTATGCTTTACCTTTTTAGTAGGCCAGGACTAAGGTAGCGTGAGTGCTAGAGCTGAGGCAAAGTGGCATATGATCGTGGAGAGGATTGCGTAGCACAGGGCAGAGCAGTTGATCCTGCATATTCAAGACTTTTGCAGGTCTTTTGACATAACAGTGGCTTACTTACCCTTATATCCATGGCCTCTTACACAAAGGTTTTTTGGAGACCTCTCCCTCAAGATGCACCACCATTTCTCCATGATGCCTGCTGCACTCTATACCGAGGACATAGATAGTACCGATGGTGGATATGCTCTGGATGTGGACACCCAGGAGCTAGTACGTTTCTTAGCATATCTCTCTTGCTGTCGAGCACAAGTCAACCTAGCCACATACAAAGTTCTCAGCATTGACAATCTTCACCCAAGCTTCGCTTGAGTCAATGCTAAGACTAGCAGGCCTCTAGATTTTACATCAGCTAGTAACTTAGGACTCGATGCCACCGATGATGACAAAGTTCAAGAGCCCGAGGTATCTCCAGAGATTTTGTGGCATGCACACGAGTTTGATGGATACCAAAGAGTCCTTCGAAGAGCCGGCTCATAGCACAAGAGCGTGTTGGATGGTTCTGGTCCCAATGGCACCTCGGGTGATGGTGCTGGTAACAGTGCTGCTTCACATGAGCAGTGTGTCCTTACAGAGTGGAGCTTACATGTGCAAAGTGGCATGCATGGATCATTGATGATTATAGATTTTGGGTTTACAAATAGAGACATCTTGCAGTAGCATGCCGTCGAGAGAGGGAGAGGGCTACAGCAACTTATGGAATTCGTAAGCTCCCGAGTACACCAGCACCAGCTTATGATTGTGCCTTTGAGGCAAACCTTCTCGCAAATATTTGATGACCCCTTATCACATCAACCGGCACAGCCTCCTTGACGTGCACGTCGACCACCAATCAAAGATGACGATATTGATTGGGTGCCCCTGATAGTGACTAAACTCTTAGCTCACTTGCATTGTACTTAGATTTATTTGGTAGTGACAAGCTGGAATAGCTAATTTATATTATGCTTTGATCTATTGAGTTAGTGGCTAAACCCAAAGTAGCTAGGTTAGCTCACATGCAGATGTACTTAGTTGATATTTATATTTTATGAGTTATGTCTTTATTGAGGATCATTGCAATTTAGTTGATGTTCATGGTTTATGGATTTCTTTTAACACTTTAACTATTATTTATTTGTTAAAAATCCCACTCTTCTCCATGCCATCGTACTCAAACATTCTCCGATGGTGACCAAACTTTGCGAGATTCCCCCCACATGCTTGCTAAGTTTGGTCACTCCCATCGGACGATGTTTGGCATATCGATTAGCGCCCAGAGTTGAATTTTCAAGTCTCTTAGTGCTTGAGAGGCCATGGAAAATCCCGCTCTTCCCCATGCCATCATACCCAAATATCGTCCAATATCAATTAGCGCCTAGTGTGGAATTTTCAAGTCTCTTAATGCTTGTTGAGAGGCCATGGAAAATCTTACTCTTCCCCATGCCATCATACTCAAACATCATCAGGTGGTAGTGACCCCACTTTGTAAGCATGTGTGACCCCCCACATGCTCACAGATTTGGTCACCATAATCGAACAATGTTTGGTATATCAATTAGCACACCCAGTGTAGAATTTTCAAATCTCTTAGTGTTTGAGAGTGCATGGAAAATCCCGCTCTTCCCCATGTCGTTGTACCCAAACATTCTCCAATGGTACCACATTTCGCAAGCATGTGGGAGAGAACCCTCACACATACTCGGGACAATGTTTGGTATATCAATTAGCACCTAGTGTGGAATTTTCAAGTCTCGTAGTGGTCGAGAGGCCATGGAAAATATCACTCTTCCCCATGTCATCATACCTAGACATCCTCAAATGGTGACCAAACTTTGTGAGCGTGTGGGGGGGACTCCCACATGCTCGCAAAGTTTGGTCACCATCGGCGGAGGATGTGGGGGGACTCCCCCCCCACATGCTCGCAAAGTTTGGTCACCATCGGAGGATGTCTAGGGTCCCCCCCCCCACATGCTCACAAAGTTTGGCCACCATCAAGTCTGGGTACAATAGCATGGGGAAGAGTGGGATTTTTCATGGCCTCTTCAACACTAAGAGACTTGAAAATTCCACACTGGGCACTAATTGATATACCAAACATCAATTAAAATGCAATGATCCTCAAATAAAGGCATAACTCGTAAGATATAAACATCAACTAAGTAAATCATAATGTGAGCTAATTCAGCTACAATGGGTTTAGCCCCCCACATGCTCGCAAAGTTTGGTCACCACCATCGAACGATGTTTAGTATATCAAGTAGTGCCCAATGTGGAATTTAAAAGATATGAAATCTTAAAACAAAGTTGGTATACAAAATAAAAGAGACACTTAGATGGAGTCATGATTAATAGAACATAATTAATCATCAAGATCAACTGCAATGCTAAAGTACAAAGATAGAATCAAGATCAACCCACTGATAAAGTATAAAGACATCATTGAGGCAAAAGAAATGTGAACATGAGAAAATATAAAATGCCTCTAAAAGTACAACCATGAAATGGAAAAAATGCTAAGATGAAAGTAAACACTCTATCAAGATAGAAATCTAGTCATCGACACCCTCTCTAGCTCCTCAAATGCTCTAGAATGCTCTCATGGTCATCCACTTAAAGCCGAAAACGCGGGCGAGATCTATGTTTTTGACTCTGTACACTTGATAAGAGTGAGCAATAGCAAGCACTAGATGAGAGTACTGAAATGCCTCTAACTCCCACTGCCATTACTAGAACTTAACACTCTCCCAATTATGTCGAATCTACTAGTAGAACCAGCTTGCCACAAGCATGTTGTGGGCATCAAAAGTAAACCCATGATCATCCACCGTATCCTGCTCAAGGATGCACTTTGGCCTAGTGCAACTTATGATATAGTATTCTACTCCCTCGCTATTACACTCACCTGGCAATAACAGCAAATACATCACCCTCCTGTAGCAAATATGTTAGGCCATCATAGTTGGCCATGAGCACAGGACCAATGTGCTCATTGAACAACACTTGTGAAGAATGCTCGAGGGAGAGCACTCTCTATATCCATACATCTACCCATACTCTCAAGTCACAATCTGACCAATTTCCATCCTCCATACATGCTCCACAAAAGCTTGAAAATCATCGTGTGTGAATCATGGGGGCCGCCATGCATGTGCTCCTAATGGAATGTAAGCCCAAGGTGCATGGTACTGTGTCACAATCATGGGGGCCTCTACAATCAACCATGCCACCATCCACATACCAAAAAAATCTCCTGACAATCTGAGCATCACGTTTGGGATAGGATGATGCTGCACTCCCACATAAATGTTGGGAGCACCACTCGACCACGTGGCGCACATCTTTGAACCACTCAGCATCTTGCCGCCCACAATTGATAACATATCAAAGAACATTTAACACATGCACCCGTACCATCATGCTCACCCTTCCTGAGACCAATCTCAAATAATGATCGAATCACTGGGATACTAGACTGCACATGCTACCTATGAACCCATAAAACAAGTCTTAGTTATTGTTTTCTTTAAGATGTTCTAGTGAATTTAGTTTATTTACAAATCCTCGAGAACTATAAGTACTACCTGTAGAGCTAACCTGTAGAGCTAATAGAACTGTCGTGTCCACTTGAACTGTGCATCACAGCCATCTGACCAAACTCATCGTTGATGCAATGTAACCCCACAATCTCGTAAAAAATCATCATGGAGACAAAAACAGTGTTGCACAAAGTGTGCATCATGTGAACAATCATCATCACTGATATAGAAATGATGCTGTCGAATAATGACACTGTCCTCGGGGATACTCGCTATCCCATCTACAAGTGCCTCTGTATGTTGATAGCTAATATGGACCATAATAGCAACCTGGTGAGGTAAGGTAGAGAGACGATTAGGACATAAAAAATCAATTAAGTAATATAGCTCAAACATGAAACAAATATTATGAAATATAACCATTACCTGCTCCGAGAAGTAATACTCAAATTGTACCTCGTGAAAAAGTGTGAAGGTGTAGTTCTCTGCAAAATCAACCACAAAAGCCACCACACCAATAGGAAACTCTACCACGCATGCTTGGAACTAACAATCTTGTCACTTGGCACAATGAGTGTGCCGTATACAGGGGTTGATTTGCTCCATAAATGTGGCTATGAAGTGACAACGTGGTGTATGTTTGTCTACGAGCTACACCTTCCTGGACTGCCACCACTCTAGAGCTTGTGTGTCACATACTCATAACGTCGTCATGTCACTATCTCTTGGTCACTTGCATCAAGATCTACCATCTATAGATGTGCAAGTGAACCACATGATATGCAATTGCTCTCCACACAAGGCATCATATGGTAATGGGCATCCCCCGTGCGTGCACAAAAAAGAGAGTGAATGAAATCACAAGGACTACCAGGCAACCCTCTATGCCCACTAAGAGAACGAAACACATCATAAAAAAGTTAGAACTCAACATAGTAGCGACAACAACATGTGTCATGTTGTCGTGATGAGTACCTCACAAACCAAGGCCTACACCCACCTCAAATGACCTTTGCGCAATTTTAAGGTCTAGATATGATGCCACAAAGTGAGAATACAACTCTGTTTGGGTCATTTCAAGAAAGCAAGCACCGTGCTCAATGAACACTCCTCTTGTGACTCTCTTACGAAAATCTTTCTTGAAAATTGGTGAAGCATGATAATTTTCCTCCCAAAACCTTTCTATCAAGGCTCTAGTGGTTTCATCTAGTAGGTGATCATGCCTAGCTACACGACCACTACTCCCCCACAAAGCACCAGCCTCATTGGCATCTAAACATGATGTGGATTATCTAAACTAAGGAATAGTGGTGGAGAAGAGAGCGAAGGGAGAGGAAGAGGAGGGGAAAAGCTTGGATCATCGCCAACGAAAGATGTTGCACGTTGACGTCCACTCTCTCTTTCTCTCAAAACGAGCTACCCTTTTCCTCTCCTCCTCTTGAACTTGGTGGATGGAGAGAAGTCTACTCCTGTCACACTTCCGACTCCTATGACTTTGAGAACCCATTCTCAAGGAAGCTAAGAGACAAAAAAAATATGAAGGCTCAATGATGGGATAGTACTAGAAATGTGTGTTTATATAGGAAAAATAGCTTATCCACTTCATATCTCATTAGATTTCCTGTCTATATAGTACATGATTGATTGGATAATTAAGATAAACATAAAGATAAAAAGAAAACTATTCTCCATTTAAAAAATCAATAGTATTAATAATTAATATTTATAAATCTAAATATGTATCATTACTAGATATATAAATTTATTTTAAATTTATTTTATTTTATAATATAATTATATTTTCTTTCATAATGTGTTTTTTAAAATTTATTCAAAGTTTTTTCCTACACATCAAAAATTTTCAATAAATATTAAATTTAAAAAATTATATTTTTAAAATGAAATAACATAGACTTTTAAAAAAATTATTATTTATATAATTTTTAAAATATAATCCTTTGAAATTACTGATTTTACATTCTTTTATGTTTATAAGTTATATATATTTTATTATTTAAAAATATATTTTTTAATTCTCTTTTTTTAGAAAATACTGAAAATATACTAAATTAACTTTTTCGAAAATATGTTTTTTGAAAAAAAATAGAAGGTGGGAAGGAGGTGCCACGTATTAGGCATACATGATGCCACATGGCATTTACTTGTGGCACTATTATGGCTGATGTAGCTATACTCCCTATGTCTACATAGGTTGACATATAGAGAGATGATGTGGAAAGATGCATGACATGACATTCTATGATATGGCATGCCATGTCACCAAGTGCGAGGTGGCATGCAAAGGTGACAAGAAGATGTGGCATTAATGATGACTAGGATGATGAGGTGGGAAGTCAACTAGGTTGACCATGTTGACATGGAGGGTGGAGGTGGCATGGTGCTTATGTGGATCCTCTCGAAGCTGATGTGGACATAAAGTGGCATGTACATGTAAGATTTGTACCCACCCAAGCCTTACACATGGCAAGATATATAGGCTTTGAAGATTACCAAGCCTAGATTTCCAAACCTAACTAGGATTGGTTATAGACTTGAAAAGGGGAGAGTGGACATAATATGGGAATTTTCACTAAGATTGAAAATGGACCTTCCCATACTCAAATTAAGCTAATTTTTTAATAAATTCATAGTAACAAGTATATTGATCCCTATAGGTTTTAGATTGAAAGATTCAATATTTGATTTTCTAGAATTAAATTACAATTGGTTTAATGGGCCTCTAACAGTCATAACAAATTTTACAATTGATTTAATGGGCCTCTAACAGTCATAACAAATTTTACAAAGTAAATCTACAAAATCCAACCATTAAATCTATAATTTTACCTTAGATCCACATTATACTAATCTTTCCCAATCTAATCATCACCAAATCCATACAAATTGAGCATTTTAAATGGTAGATGTGGTTAGAAGACAAAATAGTATGTTTTTTTAACAATTCTAATGCCTTTTAAATAATATAAAAAATAGTAAAACACAACAAAAATTACTCAATAAATCAAGTTACGCTCTTTATGTGAATTTGTGATATGCAAAGTGGGAGCATCATATGAGAAATAATGTAAAAGTTATAGGTAATTTACTCACATTTAGTGTACAACACCTCCGCGACAGGGCATGTATACAATTTTTATTCCCAAACAAAAGGGGCTTTGCAATTATTGGATATTCGATTGGATTATAGTTTTAGTTGCCTAACTTTACATGTGATGTTTCATTAGAAGACCTTAAAGTGAATCTCCTTGGCTACCTTGGAGAGATTGGCTATTCTTCTTGAATAATTGCATGTTTTTAGGCTGAACCCAAGGGCACCCACTAAACAAAACTAGATAACCTCATCTTGCAAACCACCTTGTACACTAGATAATGCAATAGATAGAATGGAGAGAATTTTAAAATTTTAGATTATACCAAACAAGAGATAGATACAATATGATGGTGTTATCCACTCATACACTCTAGTGTAGAAGTTAGATGGCGATCTAGACAGACTGTGGATGGAGGGCGTATTGAGAGTATACGGAATATATGCTCATAAGCATTGGATACGTTAGCTTGTGCCAACTATGTCCATTTATAGTGTTGTAGGTAGTGCGGTGGACGCATCCAAGATTTAGGCGGCTACATTGCATTAACGCTGCTCTTCGTCCGTGTATTCATAACGCGTCCCAACAACTGACCACTGTCCACTAATAATGAAATTCGTATCCAAAAGAATATTCTAAGGAATATTTCCTATACCTTTTCAGGCTTGTACCCCTAAACATCTCCTAACCATCAATTGTAACAAAGTGGAATGCTCTCATATGAATAATGGGCCCAAGGCCAATTGACCATGTCCATGGACAACACTTATGATAGTGTGAAAGGAGGGGGTCATGTATATAGGTCACATATGCTATATTTTGGGTATCTTTTTGATAACCATCATAATACAAGTCATTTACTCTCTCTTCTCTCTCTAAACCTAGGCTAAATCCAGGCTAATATAGATGCTACTTTCTTTCATCAATAGTCATAAGTACGACCCCTTCTAGCATCTAAGCTGGGGTTCCCACCACTAAAGATATGTGCACCAATGGCTTTTCCTCATAATGGGGACCGTACAAATGTGCACCATACATCAATGTAAGATACATGTTGAGAGGCAGGCATTGAACATATACTAACAAAACGACCTCCCTATGGCGTTATGTTCCTCCACTTTCCACAAGTGGGGGAAATCTTTGGTATTCTCTTCATCAACTTGATTTTGCTTCCACCACAAACATCATCAGTGTGACACAACTGCGCTCTCAGCCGCATGCGCTAAGGTGACCCCAACATATACATCATCTCTCAATTCGCGTAAATGTGTTGCCTTTGATTCGAGCAAACATTGTAACACACTTACATTTTATAGCATATACACACATGTATGCTATGTATATCTCCTCACAAAACCATTGTTCAGCTTTAGAGGGGGGGAGTGTTGAAGTATGTTCACACCCATACTCCATACATGCACTTTGCCCCGGACACTTTTCTGGTACAACCATCCCACCCTTCTATATATTAAGGCACACATAACTACTTGTAAAACCATCCCACCCTTCTATATATTAAGGCGTGTTGTAGTACATATCAATACACGTTGGTAATTAGACCATATTGGTATTCGTGGCACGTGCAGTTCATGTACCTTTCCTCTTGTTCCTGCTCATTGCGTTACCAGCGCTGATGACCCGTTTCAGAGCGTGTAGGCCCACGCTGACATATATCCGAAAAGCTTGCCAATCAAGCACTGCAACCACCCATCAACTTTATAAGGTTGATCGCTTTCACCCGTGACGTGTATCGATATAAACGAGAGTTTCCACGAGATCCCAACACTTGTAGACTCTCTAGGGTCACCGTTGCAAAACAAGGCTTTAGATATACCCATGCATTTCCTAGGTTTTTCACTCGCCTCTCATGGACCATACCTACGTGTGCATTTGCATCATGAATTCTCATTTCGCATTCCTTGTGATATCAAGGACTCAAGATGCATGCACCCTCCTCCTCCTCTTATACATGCACATAATGGAGATGTGAAAGAAGTATCAAGAGGACAAGCTCCACTCCAAGAAATTCAATGACTATCCTAACAAAATAATCTCCTCTTGTACCTGTACAGTATGGAGATGCTAAGAATCAAGAGTACAAGCTCCACTCCAAGGATTTCAAGGAGTATTTTTGACAGACGAGTACACTAAACATAAGTGTATAGGACTCAACCAAACGAAGATAATTACTTGCGAATAATTTATGTATTGCAAGGGAGATCAAACTATAATGAACAATAGGACATCCATAGGTGTATAGGACTCATCCAAATGAAGATAATTACTTGCGAATAAGTTATGTATTGCAAGGGAGATCAAACTATAATGAACACTAGGACATCCATAGACAATTACTTTGAGAACAGGTTGCATTGCTAGGGAGATCAAAATATAATGAGCAATGGGACATTACATGTAGAGGCATCATCATTTAAGAGCATGCTGAAATGGGTTCTTGGTACAATGGCAGGGGCCACAACAAGCATGAAACCATAGGACAATTCACAGATGGACATGATTACCAAGATGCATATCCATAGAAAAGAGAATGTACATGAATGTATGATGATGTGGCATTGCATATGGGCTTCATCATTCAAGAGCACAATGTGGTACCCAAAAGTCTAGGTGATTCATATTACAAAAGGTTTTTTAAGTGTGACAACTACTAGTAGGCAACTTACGTGCAAAGACAAAGCACAAAAGTTTCATTCTACTTTCATCCCCATCATGATGTAGTCATGTACCCATGATATCTTGGTTGGTTAATATATGTCCAACCACTCTATAAAAAGGACCAGATGGCTTGTTCCCGTTAGGTGAGTTTCCACCAGTAGTTCTCAAAAATTTGGCAACAACTAGTGTTGCTATGTAGCCGCACAAATTTTGTGAGGGTACATTACATCTCTAGTGTTGAAGCAATATATCTCCATTGAAGGTGATAAAGTTTCCCAACCATTGCTTTAGGAAACAATATTGGGGGGTTTCATGTGTGCTCAATGTTAAAGAAAAACTTTCTTGGGCCACATTTGCTAAGATTTTTTTAATTCTCAGACTATTTATACAAAATACCTTTAAGAAACTTGCTATACAAACTGAAACATCTGAGACCGCAAACTTAGCTGACAAGGTGGAGTATCGCAGACAAGACCTTAAGAACACATTTTGTGGACCTCTCCCTAAACCGAAAACATTTATACGCTCTAGTTGGATTTTTTGAAATCCTAAGCTCCTCAAATAATTTCTAGTACAACAAAAATCTCTACATGTCTCTCGAATCGCTAGCTTTGAAAGAAGATGCTGCTTTGAAAGAAGTTGCTGCTTTCTCTCACCTCTTGCCCTTTGAGGTCACTACAAGACAATGCTTCCATACACGTGATAAGTTACGGGGGCACGTGTATGGTCGCACATGTATATGAGTAATATCGGGGCATCTAAATTTGCGTGTATATTGAGTTCATAAACGCGTGTAACAGAGCGTGTATATATGCATAAACACTGTGTTTTAGACGCAGATATACACACTTTATTACACGTGAGAGCAAATATTATTTAAGAAAAAATCCATACCTTTAAAAAAATATAAACCATCTTCTTTAAACCATCTCATAGTACATTACAATATATATCATTACACAATCCCACTACATGCATTTACAACAATATATATTCAAAAACAAATCATGAGATGATAATTAAAAGACAACATATACAATAGAATTGTTATCAATTTAGAACGATACAACGATGGATTGGTTAGGATTCGATCTCATCTTCAATAAGATCCATCCTTGCCAAACGATCAACATCAATATCCATTTGATCAATTTGTAAGGCTATGATTAAATTTATTCCACTATCGATATTTAGTCCATTGATAATGGTTCGATGCCCTGATCATCCTCATCAACATCACCATCATCATCAATGGTAGGGTCATCCTCATGATCATGAGAAATGGCACACTCATCCTCATTATCATGATCATCTCTTATTTCTTGATCATCGATCACAATATCTTCATTGGCATGTTCGACATCATCTTCATTGTTGTGCCTGCTGCTACATCCTCCATATGCTCCATATCAGTGAATGTATTGTACATCACTTTGGAACGTGGTGCAATAGGGATGACGTACCAACATTTAGTGTCATGCACCATTGGCAGATAGATAACCTACTCAAATACACATACTGCAATGTATTAGCATATCAAGAGTCAAGGGGTACGTGAGCTTAGATATATATGTACATGAAACACATTAGTAAAAAAACGCATACCTGCTCACATTGTTGTGGCAATACAAGCCTATCTTTCTTTATTTGCCAAAACTTTGTAGAGTCAATAGTTACGTAGCCACTTGCATGGCGTTTTATCGTTGCATTAGGCCCTTTTTCCACCACGTTCATTTGCCATTTGACATCCAAAACATACACAAAGAAGTGACAAAAGTCAAGTCTAAATATGTCTTAGATTGTGCCACACTAATCATCCATTTTTCCATTGGCTCCCTCAAAGCTACTAATGACACCGCAATCTTATGTATTCCTCTTATCATCAATTCTTTGTGTTCGAAAATGCTTTCCTTCACACCATATAACATTGAACATAGTGCGCTGGACCAAAATAGAAGCAATATTTGTGTAAACAATGTGAATAAATATTAAAAGTAAATCACTTACAACTAATGCAAAACATTAGTTCTATGTACCTTTAACATGCATCCTCGTGCATACTCCCATTCTTCCGCCGTGATATGCAGCCCCTTGTCTCTCTCTGCTCTCTCCATTTCCTCATGCAACCAATCAACATGGATATCATTCGAAAGTGTTCAATAGATGCTTAGGGTACACCTTACGAGAGAGCCATGTTGCCTCCGAAAGAGAGCTCTTTCTGCTTGCCTTCTTGTCTTTGCATCCTCATATCTTGTAACCACCCCTTTGTCTTTGCATCTTCATATCTTGTAACCCATCTGCTCATCATCACATCACTATTAAGAATGCAAGTGAAATTGAGATCATCAAATCAATGCTCTGTCAATTACTTTACTCTGTCCTTTTCCTTGAGGCACAATAGAGGTCATCCTCAAGTCCTCTTCACTGCTTCATAGTCACGGCGGCAAAGAGCTATCCACTTGACTAAGAAATTCTAAAATATATACAAGAGACTCTTGTATCAACCAACCCTCGGCCATGCTTTCTTCGGGCCTTGCACTTTGCCTCACAAAGTCTTTTAAGGTCTTCATGAAGCGCTCTAGGAAGAACATCCAACGTGCATGCACAGTGCCGCATAAAGCAATTTTGTCCACCAAATGCACAATGAGATGTAGTTGGCTTGTGAGAATGGTTCGCAGAAAAGTTTCCTCTACCAAACAAACCACCTCCACTGCCATAACGAGCGCATCATCCAACGTGGCTGGATCAATTGCTTTGGAACTAACATATCTGAAAAACAAATGAATAGTACGTTATACCTGGCCTCATGCACGTTCATTTTGAAAAACTATCAAATCAAAGTGCAAGGTATAATGAAGGGTGATCTGACATGGGTTTTACATACCTCACAAGCTCGCTCATCTTATAAATACATTTTTTCAAACTCTTGTTTGCACAATGGTCGATGCTAGTAGGTAGTATGAACTGCGCACATAAGAGCACATGTATATATGGTTTGAGGCATTACAAAGTTTAATTTCAACGTACAAGACTTGGAAAACACTTACTTGGAGCATCTTGTGCCAATTGTGGGACTTCAACCCGTATAGTTGCTCAACAGCTCTTTTCTTAGTGGTTGTAAAGGCTCCCTTCAATGATCTCATGCATCCAATGGAAGTACACAAAGTAGTGATGGCCTGCTTTACCTACTTCTCCTCCTGCTTTGATATAATCCATGGTGCACGTGGAAGATGAACGTGCCCACCCTCCTCTCGGGCCAAGCTTGACGCATCCGTCCTGCGACCCGCAAGTCCTCCCGTACGCCCATGTTGAAGCTTTTTGGTTAATCTTTGAAGCTTTTGAGTTCTTAGCTATGGTTGGGGCTTGAGGGATGCAAAGAATGGTTTCATCCACACTATCAACTGCTCCAAATACATTGCCCCGATTCCATTCCAGTTGACCCCATATTTTTGTGCTACCAAACCCGGTTGCCTGCACTAACCTATGTGCACTATCAAAACCACCTCGCTTTGCAGGATTCTAGAATCCCACTCCTCTTTCTACTATTTTTTTAATTCTAGTTTTGCCACACTTCTCTTGTCCTCTCTGATGGATTCTATAGTTGCTACTTTTTTTATAGGTCATGGCTTCTTGATCTCAAGTTTTTTCGTATTTTTGGATTCTAGTTTTGATGATCACTTCTTTTGTTCTCTCTGGTGGATTCTAGAATCCATGATTAACGTTTAGCCATGGCTGTTTCGTTTTTTGCAGATCATGGCTTCTCAATCTCATGCAAGCAAGAAGTCTAAAACTTCAAGGCAAGATCCTGTGCAACCTCAACCTAATTCAAGCTCAAGGAGGGGACACTCAGGAGCACTGATATCTTCTCAGTTAGTTCTCGCACCACACGGAGTCCGGGTTTTGAAGTAATGAGGCTTTTGAAAGTCCATCTTGTTCTGCTGCTCTGTTGAACAGTTCCCTTGCAAGCCAGTGACTCAGGACACCAAAGAGCATCGCCAAAAGGTTAGAAAGGGAAAAAGGCAAGACCTAGCACTTGTGAGAGAGGTAGATACCCTTCAAAGCTCTCAAGCTAAAGACATATGGGATAAAGTTCTTGCCAAAAGCAAGTACGAGCATGGTTGGACACTCAGCTTTGGGAGTCATGGGGGGAGCATAGGCAATTAATTGATTCAACCACCCCTTTTTTTAATTGTTACAAAACACAAAGGACCTTCAAGTGATTCTAACAAGTACTCTTTTGCTAGACGCATCGAGAAAGTGCAAGAGCATAAAGGTAAAAATAGGGTATATTTTCTTATTGAGCATGATGACTCCACTTGCTTTTTGCTGTTCTTGTTTTACTGAAGGACTTTGAGATGGATGAAATAAATCCTCTAAGCACAAAAAACTTGATGATCAATGCATGCAAACTCAAGTCTTGGTAAGAACTAAACTTTTCTCATTCTCTTTTGAACTTTTGTATCGTTGTTTTTAAAACATATCATTGATTTCATTGTTTTTGGTTGTAGACATTTGGAACAGCCTCCAGTGAGGTGCTAGAGGGGTTTTTTGGCTCAAATAATAACTCTTCAAGTGAGTACATCACAGAGGAAGGAGAGGAAGAAGAAGAGCCAATTTCTTCAAGTGTGAGGAGGTTGAGGAAGAACGCCCCCCTCTCCATTAATGCAAACCCCAGCAAAAGAAACGAAGCAAAAAGTGTGATTGAGCATCCACCAGTGGATCCCCAAAAAACAGGAAGAAGACCCTTAGAGGTTCACACTGTTTGTTGAACATCATGTTCATAATCTAAAGTACAAAATGAAAAATAAGCCGAATGTCATTGTGTTACCCTTGCTTGTTTTAGTGGATAGACAACAGTGTCCTAATAAGGAATCTTGGGTTAAGGCCAATGCTGAGTCTTACATGTATTGGGTTCTTGGGGGCACTCATTCTTTGCTTGCCAAGCAAGAGCTTGATGCCGAATATGAGCATGTTGACACTTACAAAACGACAATGTGTTGGGTGTATGCTGGTTAAACAAATGAGGAGGCAAAGGTATTTGCCCTTGACCATAATATTGACTCGTACTTTTGAATGGAAATGACTTTCATTCAAAAGATAAGGTTCTTTCATAATGAGTGGATTGATTCCTTGAAGTGTGGTGAGAAAATTGATGACAAGTTTCGAGCTGCACTTTGTGAAAAGTGTGGTCTTGAATTAAAAGATAAAGATGGTCTCGCGGAGCAAGTCAAAAGCCGAATGTGAAACAAAATGATAACTATTTTCAACTTGCCTTTTGTGATGGAGAAATTTGACATCTACGAGATGATATTTTTAAGCTACATGAGCAGGGAAAGTTAAAAGGTCAAAAGTTCAGTAAGTTGCCTGCAGCTTCCAAAGGCAAAGGTGCCTCAAGTGATGAAGCACCAAAGCCCATCCCCGAAGAAATGAAGATAACAATGTGGAGACATTTGCAAGGAATTCATGAGAAATCATTGATCATTACAGTTCTCACATGATGAGATTGTTTACACATGTGTTGGTGATCACGCATATGTGGATGGTACACACACGATGTTCATGGAAATGTTGCTAGCCTTGAGGAGACATATCATATTTTTGGTGATTTTGGCTATCATGAGGATCTTACACATGCTATACATACCAAAGATGATGTATGCATTGGTAGTGAGCATGTGGATCTAGAGAATGATTCTTATCCTCATACGGAAGATAGCTATGAGGGGTGTAACTTTGAGCTTTGTGGATGCCAAAGTGATTCTATGGTTTATGAGACTAGAGCATTCACTTTTGAATACATTACTTGTCACATGAGATGCATGGTGCAAGACTATGTGGCACGCCATGATTTTGGTGTATTGCCCTTAGATGACGGAGTTATTCTTGCACATGGTGTATTGGATTTATGTTTTGGATTGATGGATATACCGGTATGCCTTTGTTTTGACCCCGGTATATGTGGTAGCCCGATTGTATGGGTTGGAGATTATAGTAGCTATCCTTTTGATATGGATGGCTACTTGTGCTTTAAGAGGCTTGATCATTGGTCTCTTGGTTTGCCTTTTGATCTGGGAGGTCATCGACTACCTTTGAGGAATCAATTGGTGCATAAAAATAGTGATTATGGGTTGCTGGAATTTCTAAAAATTAGTGTTTGGACAACACTATACCTTTTGGTTTTGGATTCAAAATGTGTGGAAGCTTCATGAAGTGCATATGCCATTATGGAGTACATGATATGGCCTAATTTGAGGGCATTGGGGCAATTTACAACCATACATATGTCTTTTTGGCTCCAACATACATGGCTCACGCATGAGCATGCTACTTGACATGAGTCCTTGATACTATACTTCATCCATGCAAGTTTGTACATGTATACCTAAGGTTTCGAGGATGAAACCTCTTGGGTGGGGATGGTTTGTAACAAAGTAAAAAAGGACTCAAGTCAATTTGAAGTGCATATGCCATTATGGAGTAGTACATGATATAGCCTATTTGAGGGCATTGGGAGCAGTTTACAACCATACATATATCTTTTTATCTCCAGCATACATGTCTCATGTATGAGGATGCTACTTGACATGATTCCTTGTGATAGTATACTTCATCCATGCAAGTTTGTACATGTATATCTAAGGTTTCGAGAATGAAACCTCTTGAGTGGGTATGGTTTGTAAGCTAAAGTCAATTTGGGCCCAAGGCCAAGGGATGAAGGGGATTTGAAAGGGGCCAAGGGTTATGACTAGGGTTGGGCATGCCCATGGGCATTAATAAGTGTAGTGTGAAAGGGTGCGATAGTATATAAGTGAATATGGGGCCTAATCTCTTATGAACTTTAATAATTATTGGAATACAAGACATTACTCTCTTTTCTCTCTAAACCTAGACTAGTCTCCCTAATTTGGGCTAATCTAAGGCTAAGCTAGATGGTGATTCCTTCCAGTAGGAACCTACTTTGTAAATTCGTAACCTGTTTGGATTATAGTGCTGGATATACCTCTACTTATGGTGATTTATCAATTATATTTAAGGTTATTTTTATCATTTTAATAGATTTTTAAGGTTTTCCACATTCATGAAGACATGGCTTAGAAGAGAAATGCTAAAATATCGCTCCCATTCACAAGATATACATTCTTTAGCAAACCCTTGAAAAGACATATTTATGCCCTACTGAGCTACCAAACTAGTGATATTTTTGTACTCTGATGTTTACAATGTATTGCTTCTCTATGATGGCATTTGATGTTTTATTTTTTGTTTCCTTTGCATACAATCAAAAGTTCTACACAGAATCCGATTATAATATGCCTATGATGAATTTCTTACATCCATGTAGATATGAAATCATATATCCTTCAATCATGCATAACTATGATGCATTAGTAATTTCCTCTTGCACATATCCCTTGCCCACAAGATTCTTTGTTAAATCTCTATCAAACCATTTGAAAAGACTACTACTTGCAATGTTTATCTTTGTTAAACCTTTGATAAGCTAGAAAACAAATGACATGAATAGGATTTCTAATGAGTGGTAAATTGACCATTAAGTCTTTGTGTCCCAAAAAATAATACACATAAAAGATGAGAACATATTTGAACTCAAATGTTCCAAGCATGTTTGTCATGTAACTTTGAAAATCACAAACTTTGGACAAAGTCATACTTTTGTAAGCACTTGGTGTTCTCTCATTTAAATTAATGTAAGTCTATGGCTTTATCATGTTTGAGTCTTTCAAATATTCCATGACCTCCTAAATCCAAGTGTTTCTTCTTTAAAAATTGAATTAATTTTGTTTATGATCCAAAATCTCCTCAATCCCGAGTGTGTCTTCTTCAAAATTGAATAAATTTGTTTATGATCCATAATCTCCTAAATCCAAGTGTTTATTAAATAAATTTTATTTATGGTCAACCCAATTTATACCTTGGTCAAAAAGTTATCACTCAATTTTGGGCCTCTAAAATTGTTATGCTTATAAATTTTGTCTGTTTTTTGTACCAAAAAATAATTCAAAAATTTGTTAAAGGAGGTTTAATTATTATTTTTAAATAAATAATATGGGATATTTTAAATCTTTTTTTATATTAGAATCAAATAGTGCAACATATAGATAATAGCCACATAACTTAACATATTCAAGAAGCAAATTGGGTTGATCATAAATTAAAAAATTCAATTTTGAAACAAGAAACACTTGGATTGAGGAGATTATGGAATATTTGAAAGACTCAAACATGATAAAGCCATTAA